>NW_026623394.1:151551-162444 GCF_030028575.1 Malurus melanocephalus
ATCTATGAATGCTGCCCCCAATCCCACAATGGATCAACAGCAAAATGATGGATTTCTGGATTTACATTACAATAWTTTTTCCCTTGTTGAATTTCTAGAAGTTCCCATAATTTCTCTCACTTTCCTAAAGAAACTTAGAGAGATTTGTCACCCTCCTTTTCTTCACCTTTGGGGTGGTTCTGCTCTCCCCTTTCTCTGAAAGAAAAGATACTTCCCAGGGTGCATAAACAGCGTTTTATCACTGATTTTATGACTGTGCCTAACAAGACATCAAATCCCAGMAGAAACAACTCGATTGATGCTGAAGGAGTGAACAGCAGTGAGGTTTATAGCTCTGACTTGCACTGACAGGAGGCTGGACAAAGCCCTCAACTGAAGCAAAATGGAAATCAATTAAAAGCCRTTGTTACAAAATATATCAGTGCTGTCAGCTGGACTTTAAAGCTGCCCAAACATGAACTATACATTAAATAATTTCCAAAACACTTCCTCACTGACTACCTCGTGAGGCAACCATTGTGGAAACCAAGCAGCCACTCGAGGTTGCTGCTCCTGCTGGCAAAACTCACTTGTCCATGGGAAGAAAATCCCATCATCTGGCACATTTTATTTCTCCTACCCCTGTCACCTTGCTTGTTTTGGCTTAGTGGACATGGCAACCCCGCATTTCAGGCAGGATTCACTCTTAAAAAAGGTCTGAGAAGAGCCTTAAGGGAAGGGAATCTCTGAAGCCTGGAATGGAGCCTGAGCCCATGTGAAAGAGCTGGATGGAGACTCAGTGGGATCCTGCCCACTGCAGCAGGRGAGGAGGAACCACAGGAAGGAAGTCTTCTGCAAAAAAAAAATATCTTCCTGCTATCTGGGCTGAATCTTAGTTTGAGGGAAAGGGATTATTTTCCCAGTCTTGCCAAGATTTTCTTTTGTCTGATATGAGGCAAAACAACTTTTGCCTCAATTTTCTTCTCTCAAAAAAAACATAAAAATTCAATCTGTCTGTCAGGGGTGGAGAGGATGTTGGAGAAGAATATTTTTAGCAGTGTTACATGAAAAGTTATTTTAATGAATGATAATCTCCTCTCAATTATAATCCCCAAATATAAGATTGGATCAGTCTTTTATGTCATCTGAAATGGGGTTTGATCATCCTGACAAGGCTGCTGATTACCAGGGGGAAGTTCAAGCAGGAAGGAATGTACTGAAATAGCTTCCTTTCTTGAAATGTAACAGCCACCTCGCAGAGCTGCCAAGATGCAAATGCTGTTTCAAATGGAAACTCACTGTTTCCTTTCCCTTCTCCAGCTCTCCTGTTCCTTTGGCTGGGCCCACGGGCAGCAGCTAAAGCCTGCACTCTTGGAGCAGCCAGGATATGCCATTCCTGCACCAGGGAAATGCCTGTGGATCCTGGGACACCGGGAYTTTGGGATTGTTATAACTCCAGCACCATCTGGCTGACAAAAGGGGATGTTTGATCACTGTGGGAGGAGGAATGTGTTGAACATACATGCTGAAAGTGTCCATCTCTCCCGTCAGGTTGATYCTCTCCATCAGGCTTGCATCCACTTTTTCTTTGAGTTTCTCTTCCAACTGTTGGGAAACAAAACAAGCAATGGTGAGATCAGATTTCAAACTTGAAATAATCGTTCTTGAAAACTTACGCTCTGAAAAGGTCAGCTTCTTAAATGCTAATCTGTGACCAAACTATATCCAAAACTCATCCAGTGACACTGGAAATCTTTCCTTCTTGGCATGGCAGACCTGTTGATCTGCCAGGATGGGCCATGGTGGCTCCACGTCCTCAAAGAATTAAAGCTCCAAGGTCAAATGTGTAACTCTAGTACAACACGCTACCGTACTAGCTTAACACTGTGGCATCTATCCTGCTAATAAAGATGTTTCTCAACACTCTGTGTGTGCCCAAACTGTAGAGGAGGAGGAGAAGGAGGAGGATGAGGATTGCCAGACCTAGTGGTGGAGAGGCCTGGATGGAGCCAAACATCACAGTTCATTCCTGACCTGTGGCATTTTGGAAGCACCTGAATGTAACGAGCGGCGCGGCTGCAAATCGCATCAGCATAAATTCCTCCTCTCTTCACTCCACATTGCCCCAATATTTCATGCAAGAATTTTCCCAAAAGTACTTTGAATTACTGTTGTGCTTGTTTTTATGAAGGGAATGAACCAACAGTCTTTAAAAAAAAAAATTCGGTCCCCAATCCAAAACAAATTACGTAACGAGTTGAAAAGGACTGAACCCARAACTGATGCTGCAAAGCAGGGTTACAAGCAAATTACTTTTCTGGGGTAGAAACAGCAGATTAAATTATGCAGAGGTCAATAATCAATGGATATTTTAGTCCTTTTGGCTCTCCCAGTCTCCCCAGCAGCCCAGAAGAGGGGCTGGGTGCCACCTCCAGAGGAAAACTCACCTGCTGGGTGGTGGCCAGGCAATACTCTGCAGTACTGAGGATGCTGCAAATGAGGCAGAGTTCTTCTAAAGTGAACTTTGCCACTTCAGAGCCYTCCTTTTCTTTCAGCAAACTGGTGATGGTGAGCCCGCCACTGCTGCTGGTTGTCCTGGAAAAGAAAAAAAGACAAAATCTCTAAGATTTTTGGGTGTACAGACACACAGAGCGCAAAATTCCTGGATGGATTTTAATGCCATAAAAAGGCCTTACGACCACAAAGCCCAGCACCCAATGCAATGCAGGATATCAAACTCACAGCTGCTGTTTTGGTAAAGGAATTTCCTTTACAGAGAGCTTTGTGCCAGGTCTTCAAGCAAAAAACTCATTGACAGCAAGACAGATTAAGATGCAAGTGGAACACAGCCTTCCCCAGGTAGCTTCACCTTCACTGCCAGTTATTCAAAATCTAATTAAAGATTACAGAAGAATCTCAGAACTATCAGGAAACTTGTCATATTTATCTTTGCAGCACTAAACAGCTGTCCACGTGCATTTGAGACTCTGGCAACGTGTTTTAAAAGCTGATGGTATCAACAAAGTAAATTATAGATGATGTGCCTCCCCCTCCACTGCCTTCCAGTGATCAGCGTTCATGTATCAACAAAGAAAGACTCAGAGCAGTTTAGAAGCAGGAAATTCCCTACCTCTCAACTCTTCATAATCCAAATCCATTAAAAAAAATAGGACACTGATATTTATCTTGGACAGCAAAAATGGAGCACTCAAAAAAAAAAGTGGATAAAGAATGCAACTGAGGTCTGATGGAGAATGCACATTAAATTTATCTTTCCACTTGTCTGGATGGAACCCTCTCCCCTTCCAGCTGTGAAAGATTTTACTGGTTTCAGAAAGTCATTCTGTTGCTTCCAGGTTTACAAGAAAAACAAACTGAAGATGGTTAAAAGCAAATAMAATTAACTGCAGTGGAGGTTGGCAACATCTCAGGAGCACCTTTAGCCTGTAGTCTGATATTGGTGCAAACTCATCATGATTTCCTTTACTTTCACTGGATTTACATCTAYATTTCTTATTTATCCAGAGATTAAATGTTCCAGAGCAGAGGGAGGTACAGGTAAGCACTCCAGCATCACACAAATAAACCAGACTCCCTCTAAATTACCATATAGATGATGTTGAGCTAAGGCAGCTGAGATTCACAGTGTGAACTGGTTACCCAAGCAGCAATCCTGAAAGCCAGACCTCTCTGAAGAGACTCGGGCTGGCATTTCCAAAGGAACTTCAAGAAACTGCAAATCTGGCAGCTAATCAAAGCCAAATATGAAGATATTCTCCAGGGGCCCTTACAAAAAAAAAAAATGTGTGGCTGCCCTTGCTTTTTTCTCAGYGCAAGAAACTGAACTTTGAAGAAAACCACAAAGCAGATGGAGCAATACCGCTGCTACCTGGGGTGTTTGACAGGGAAATCAGCGTCCACCAGCATGTCTTTATTAATTATCTTTACAAATCATCTGCTCCTCGCTGGAATGTCTGTGATGCTGGGGAGCCAAACTCACTTGGGCAGGTTCCCAGAGAGAATTTTCCAGGCGTATTCCCGCAGGTATTTCTGGAAGATGGTGGTCAGGGCTATCATGGGCTCGCCGGTGCTCAGCTGGGAGCACTGCACCATGCACTTCTTGTAGTACACAAAGAGGTCAGCACAACTGGGCAGCACAGCTCCTCCTTCATCCACGTTGGGCTTGGGGGGGCCCTGAGCCTTGAAATCGGCCACAAATCTGTCAATCAGCTCGCCCAGGTTCCTGATGGGGGGAACAAAAAGAGATTTCAGCCTGTTGGGGAGGGAAGAGAGGGGATAATGCTTCCAGTGASATGCCCTGTGTTGTGATACCAGCAAGGTTTTAACAGCTGGGCATCCTGGAGCTTTCTCATCTCCGCCCTCCCTCRCASGATTCCTCAGCCCCAACCTTTTGTGCTTTAGTGGAGGCTTCAAATCTCTTCTCCAGCCACACATAAAAGCTCCCCAGCTCTGCCAGCGCTCGGCTCAGCGCGTTTGATGCGAGTGCATAAAGCCTGCGCTCGAGTTTCATTCCTGGCACTGGGAAAAGGAACAGCCAGGCTTCCCATCTCAGTGGACTCCGGAAAAGACCTCRGGGAATATGGATTTTAAGGAGATGTGCTCAAAATGCTGTGCCATTTGTCATTTCTGGGTCCCATTTGGATACCACCTGCCTTTGCACAGCTTCACACATYCTTTAAAGAAGTTTTATTTAACGTGAGCACGAAGTGCACTTCCTACTTAGGCTGTTTTAAAAAGCACAAAAAGCTCTCTTATTGTCTCCAGTGATTCATTATAGCCTGGTCTTCACTCAAATATTTCGGTCCTAAAGGAGGTCCTATATTTTATATTCCCATTTCCAACACGGTCTTGGCTCCGCTTCCTCCAGCTCTCCCCTTCCCCTGGCACAACCTTCACCCCTCTCAGTGCTGAGGGTGTAATGGCTGTGCTGTGCCATCATCCAGGGCTCCTAAGGAGAACCAAATCCTCAGCAGAATGGCTGAGACTCTGCAGTATGTTCTCACTTACCTCTGCCACAGAAAGGTGGAAACACCAGCCAGCAATGACAACTGTCCTCCAATTTCTATCCCTTTTTGCTTTCCCTCTTATGGATGAAAAAAATTCTCTGATTCCAGTTTACCAAAGAGAAAACCCCTCTGATTCCACTTTATCAAAGAGAAAACCCCTCTGATTCTTATTTACCAGAGAGAAAACCTCTCTGATTCCAGTTTACCAAAGAGGAAACCCCTCTGATTCCAGTTTACCAAAGAGAAAACCCCTCTGCTTCCAGTTTACCAAAGAGGAAACCTCTCTGATTCCAATTTACCAAAGAAAAAATCTCTCTGATTCCAATTAACCAAAGAGAAAACCTCTCTGATTCCAATTAACCAAAGAGAAAACCTCTCTGATTCCAGTTTACCAAAGAGAAAACCCCTCAGATTCCAGTTTTCCAAGAACAAGTCTCTTCCCTGATAAACTTAGTGGCTGCTCCAGGACGGATGAACTCCTACCATAGATGATCTGCTGGGCCAAAGCGATTTACAGAAATGTGCTTGGAATATCAGAATTCTCAATCCTGGACTAACACTCCTTGGCTTCAGCCAGTTTACCACAGAGAAAACCCCTATGATTCCAATTTACCAAGGAGAAAACCTCTCTGATTCCAATTTACCAAAGACAAAACCTCTCTGCTTCGAGTTTACCAAAGAGAAAATCCCTCTGATTCCAGTTTATCAAAGAGAAAACCTTCTGATTCCAGTTTATCAAAGAGAAAACCCCTCTGATTCCAATTTACCAAAGAGAAAACCTCTCTGATTCCAGTTTACCAAAGAGAAAATCCCTCTGATTCCAGTTTATCAAAGAGAAAACCTTCTGATTCCAGTTTATCAAAGAGAAAACCCTTCTGATTCCAATTAACCAAAGAGAAAACCCCTCTGATTCCAGTTTACCAAGAACAAGTCTCTTCCCTGATAAACTTAGAGGCTGCTCCAGGATGGATGAACTCCTACCATGGGTGATCTGTTGGGCCAAAGAGATTTACAGAAATGTGCTTGGAATATCAKAATTCTCAATCCTGGACTAACACTCCTTGGCTTCAGCCAGTTTACCACAGAGAAAACCCCTATGATTCCAATTTACCAAGGAGAAAACCTCTCTGATTCCAATTTACCAAAGACAAAACCTCTCTGCTTCGAGTTTACCAAAGAGAAAATCCCTCTGATTCCAGTTTATCAAAGAGAAAACCTTCTGATTCCAGTTTATCAAAGAGAAAACCCCTCTGATTCCAATTTACCAAAGAGAAAACCTCTCTGATTCCAGTTTACCAAAGAGAAAATCCCTCTGATTCCAGTTTATCAAAGAGAAAACCTTCTGATTCCAGTTTATCAAAGAGAAAACCCTTCTGATTCCAATTAACCAAAGAGAAAACCCCTCTGATTCCAGTTKACCAAGAACAAGTCTCTTCCCTGATAAACTTAGAGGCTGCTCCAGGATGGATGAACTCCTACCATGGGTGATCTGTTGGGCCAAAGMGATTTACAGAAATGTGCTTGGAATATCAGAAYTCTCAATCCTGGACCAACACTCCTTGGCTTCAGCCAGGCTGTTGCAAAGACAAGCAGCCCCTTTTTCCCTGCCTATTGCTGGAGCAGTGCACAGAGCTCTGATTCCACCCCCCAGCTCCTCCCGTGTTACAATCCCTGTAAAACCATCCGGCAGCTCCGCTGACGCGATAAATCCGCACACCCCGGCCGGAGCAACGGATTGTGCTGGGCCATAGAGAAGCAGAATTCACCTCCCTGYGTAGCTGCAGCAGAGCCAAACAGATGGCTGCTGCAGGAGGGCTCACACGTGCTGCAGCTCCTCCAGGAAAGCGGACGTGGCTCGCTCCTTGTCAGATTTAACAGCTGCATCTCCACCTCTGCATCTGTGCCTCGCTCCAGCTGGGCAACAAAGTGGAGCTTTCTTAGCATTCACRAGCCACTCGATTTTTTTTTGCCTTCTCTGGGTCTCCAGACAYGGTCAGGAATGTCAGTGGCTGTTGTTTCTTTGTGCTCAGCCCACATGTTCTCCTCTTCTCCAGAGTGAAATGGATCTGCGTTTTCCTGGTCCCCCAAGGTCTTGTCAGCCGGGATGCAGGAGAAAATGCAGCTGTTCCCAAGAGCTGGGAGAGCAGCTTCATGCTTGTTCTGATCCCAACCTGGATAAAAGTGCCCAGTAAACCAGGCTGTGGGACTGCTTCTGTTTCAGAATGGCACTGGTGCAAATAAAATACCAGGTTTTTGTGCACTAAAAGTACCATTAATGCACACTTTGGTTGATGGCAAACTTTCACATCAGTCCCAGTTGGCCAAATATCATAGAAGCCCAAGAATCTTTGTGTGGTGCAATGGGAGCACTGAGAGTCTGGCAGAAAAAGCTGCTGGGAGACAAAACATGAAGAAGGCAGGAGAGCTATAGAAAATGAGAATTTTCTCCACAGACTCTACRGAAAAGCTCCAAGAAAATTCTCTGRTAGTACAGATGTGGTATTTCCTAACAGTAGCATATTTATTGGGAGCGAGAACTCGCCAAAATCTAACCAAGAGAAAGCATGAAATGAAATCATATAAAGGGAATTTTATTCTGGTTCTTTTCATTCCTGCATTCCTCTTTTTTTATTTTTTTTTTCTTTCACTCAACCTATTCAGGGCTTTCCTGCACCCCTGGCAATCACGAGATGGAACCAGGAACTCCTGGGCAGCACAAGAGAAGAACAGAGAAACTCAGGGATGTGAACAGTGCTGGGCACTGAGGAAGGACAGAGACCTGGAGCGTTGCAGAGCATTTTCCATGGATTTTGGAAGGGAATTTTGGAAGCCCCTCTGCTGCTGAGGCTGCACACACTCAGCACAAAGTGCCAGTTTTCCGAGCGCTCTCGACTCAGACGTGCCTTTGAGCAGATTGAAGCAGGGCTCTGCACACTSTCAGCCCCACAGAGCTGACAGAACTCTTCCTCCACTCCAGCACAACAGCTCAGCTCACATCTGCACGCTCCTGCTGCTCCAGCTGACCACAAAGGAGAGCTAAAGACACGCTTCCCAAAGGGGCAGCAATGAAATCGGCTTTGCTGCTCAGAAATCTGATATTTATGCTGCAGCATCTTTAAACTCTCTCTTTCAGGTGTCTTCTCTTAAACTGCTGCAGATTTTGGCACCGTGTTTCTTTAAATGGATATGGAAACAATTTTTTAAGTCAGAAGAAGTCCAGGCTGTTTGCTGCCATGGATTTAAGGCAATGATGAACAAARTATCACACTACTCTCACTGTTCAGAGCTCAAACACACAATTAATGGTCTGAGCAACATCTCAKTTTCAGACATCGGCAACAGAATCCTCAAAAGTTCAATCAAAGGAGAAAGAAGAGAGAAAATCACGAAGGAAAGCGATTTTTGGCAGTCAGGGGCAGCGTGGGGAATACTGTGGCAGTTTTTCTTTGAACTCCCTGCAGCCTGYGGCTATAAAGCTAATATGAAACATCTCGTGACTGTAAAGGAAAAGGAAAAAAAAAAAGGCAACTGAAGGGGCTAGGAGCACAGTGGGGTAGAATTACCAAAATGGGAATTAAAATGGCCCCCAGTGAGAAGGGAAGAAATTCTCCAACAAGTCAGTGCTCAGTTGGCTGAGGGCAGGGGGGAAATATCAGTTTCCCTTTGTTACACTGCAGAGCRGAACCTCAACCCAGCAGGACTCACCACCGTGCAAGGTTTCAGCTATTTAACGATTTCTTTTTTAAGCATAAAAAGTTGATGGGACATGGAAAAGCTTTTTCAAGATGGTTATCAYGGAGTTTGGATGAAATCAGGACACTCCAAGCCTCGAGTTACACACGCTCTCATGGGTAAAGCCTTGGAAAGCAGAAGAGCACAGAGACACSAGATACATGAAGCAGGCACCTCCTTCTCCTTTCCAACCACTAATCTGTGCTAAAAGACTAAACTGAACCTTTTTCAACTATCCCCTCTCCCAGGTGGCACTGGGGCTRCTGCTGAGATGTTGTTTAAACCCTGGTGTGAATTGAGGAGCACAAGAAAGTGCAGAGAGAGCTCAGAAAACTTCAGCGAGCTCCAAGCTGAAAGCTCCTCTCATTTGAGTTGTTTTGCTGCAAGTCAAAGAGGAAGATGAAGAAGGGTGCCAGGGATTAAAGCCCCCTGACAAAGTCCCAGTCTGTGAGCAATGATAATGTTATCTCACAGCCAGCTCATCTAGAGCAGCTTTCATCTAAGGATCTCAWATAACTCATTTCTACAAAGCCAATCTCACGACTCCTCTGCCACGAAGCCACGTGTGTATTTCACAGAAAAGCCAACCCTGGGATTTGTGGAAGACATGAGATGAAAGGAAGACACAGTGGGAACTGCAGAGGCAACAGAAGGAATTCAGGAGCACTGAGCCTCTTCCACAGAAAGGCAGCAGGCACCACCCCTCTGAAATTACACCCAAAACCAACCTCCACAGCCCTCTGAACACTCCGTGTGTCCGAGCAAAGGTCCCACTCAAARTTCCTCCAACCACAATCCCTGCTCCTGGTGAAATCAGATAGCAGAACCTCAATAAATTCATTTTCTGCAGCTTGAGCACAGAATCCAGCACATCCAAAAGCAAACAAACCCCAAAACTCAGGCTGGTTACTCACTTGTCCTGGGACTCGATATACACATAAAGGTGAGGCTCAAAGCACTTGGAAACAATGCCATGGAAAGGATTGTCAGGGACCTTGGGCTTCTTTGGCTGCAAGAAAACATTCAGAGTGTTGGTTCAAACCTGCCCTGTAAGACCTTGAAGGAACAGCACAGAAGGATATAAATCTTTGGAGATACTGCAACACAGAAATTTGCTGTCAAATAATCGTGGCATATAAATGTCAGTATATCCCTCCTTTAAAACATCAGTTTTCCCTCTTTTTCARAGAGCTGTTAGCAATCCAAGGAATTAGCTTTCCACTTGTAAAATATTCTTAGCCTCAAAGAGAAGGCTGCTCCTTGCTAACAGATTTCAGCTGAAGAATCTTAATGCAGTTTGCAAATAAAACCTCCCCGAATCCTTCAAGCAGTAACAAGGCTCCACTAGTCCCCTCTGAAATTAAATGCAGCAGTTATTTGGAAGCAAGATTGAAGAATCCCTGCATTTTAGAAGATCAAGGGTAATAACTCAAAGTTACAGGCTTCATCTGAATGAATTTTATTTAGATAAACAGCATGTAATTACTGGAAGAGCCAGAATTATACAGGCAACCCTACAGGCCTGCTTTCACTGTGAAACGTGTTTCTGGGGATGCAAAGATTTCTATATTTAAATCACATTTAGAGCATTAAGCACATGTGCCATTTGGGAGCCATCCCATTTACCCTCATTTTAGTTTAGTGCTGCACTCTAACCATGGCCAAGCACAGCTCACCAAAACCACTGGGACTGCTCACACATTTAAATTTGTGCATGGTTAAGTACCAGGCTGGGTAGGGCCTTTAAGCTCATTTTTTGCCCTACATCTAGATTGTTATGATTTTTTTTTATTATTTTTTTTTTTACTAATGGATAATTTCTCTTGTTGCTTCCCAGCAAAGCAGCAACTTTTCACTGGCTGCAAAGAGGGCTACAGCGACTCTGGAATGGAATTCTTGCTTCTCTCTCTCCACAAAAAGCCAAGATCAGCTCCCAGCCAATGAAGATATTAATTTTTCCAGCTGATGGTTTTTTTCTTTTTAGTACAAGAAAAGCCAAACAAAAGAAGCAGAACGAGAGAGCCTGAARGACTTTCTCTCCTAAACAACAGAGGAGGTGGCACTAAGAACTTGGCAGGAATAACAGAGTGTGACAAAGCAAACACCTCTCAGCAATAATTCAGTCCCAAATGATGAATCCCAACTTATGGCTGCA
>NW_026623394.1:162839-181176 GCF_030028575.1 Malurus melanocephalus
ACCAAAAGCAGAATGTAAGAGCCTTGGGACAGAACCATTTCTGGGCATCCTCCACCCAAATCCTCTGCCAGCACCCGTTTCTGCTGGATGCACTGGAGCTGAGAGGGAAACAATGGCTGGGAATCACAAGCTGCCAAGTCCCTGGGATGGCAGTGCCAGCACAAGGCTGCAGATTCACCATGTTTACCACTCACCAGGCTGGAAGAGCCAGCTCCTGCAGCAGGCCTGGCTCTCTGCGTGTGTCTCTGCTTCACGCTGCTCCCAGCGTGGCTGGTGGAGGGGATACTAAATCTTTTAACAGTAGCACTGAAGCTGTATTTCTGAGCGTGCAATCCTGTCCAAAAGCTGCAGATGTTTAAGCTATTTCCTCCTYGAGTTTGATGGAAATAATAAAAGGTTACTGTTGTCACAGTAAGGAGGTCTGCAGCTGGCCCAGTTTCCTTTTATTACTATCCAAAGTAAACAGATTAAATCGAACTGCTAGGATTACCAAAAGAGGTATTTTTTTAACATGGATTCCCCCCCCCCCCAAATTCTTGTGCTCCCTCCTAAGATTCCCAAGTGTCTTGAATTCTCAGCACTGATGTCCTGGAAGGGCTCTTCCATTGAAAAGCCTTCAACTTTTTGTGTTCCTTCACGTGGTGACATCAGAAGGTGAGATCTGCAGCATTTCCAGCCTCTGAGCAGTAACCAGAAGGTCAGATCTGCATCACTTCCAACCTCTGAGCACTGACCAGCAGCTGCTGGCACTGTGACATGGAAATGTTGGAGTCCACCTGGCACCCAGGAGGCTGCAGAGCAGCAGAGCCCAGCGCTGGGACACTGACATAGGGCATTCCCAAAAAGAGAGGGCAACCTCCCTACAAAGAACATTCCCAGGGCTGGGTCCATGGATGCTCCCCAGGAGCAGGGGGTGCAGCAGTTCCTCTCTCAGCAGCTCCTGAACTGCTGCATTCTGCTGTTCAATAAACCCAGCCCTAATTATTGCAATTCTCTCTTCACCTGCATCCTAACACCGCTGACTGCTCCAAGGATGTCCTCTCATCCCAACATAGCAGAGCCAACCTGCCAGCCATGAAGCATTGGAAAGCAAGATCTTTCCAAAAAACACATCAGATGTGTCTCTTCAAGCTCCCAATCTCTGTCTCACTGATAAGTCCAYATAATACCAACTGTCCAAGCTGTATTTTAATGAAAACAGCAAAACTTTGCTTAAATAATTCTGTTTTGGGATTTTGGCTGTGGATGAAGGCAGAGGGGCTGCCCTGCTCATGTGAAGATCTGGAGGGGATGCAGTGCACCACACTGTGCTGGTGGAGAGCTCCCACCTCCTCATCCCCCCAGGGGCAGGGATTTGGGTAGGTCCTGGGGCTCATCCATCAGGACACATCTGTACATGGCCCATTTACAGGGCTGTAAATCCCCTAAACAAGGAGACAGTACCAGCCTCAAGTAACTCACAACTGAACATTCAGAAAACATCCACCCAATGTATAAAAAACACAGGCTTTGATATGGGTGCCAATTCAAACAATTGCATTTACCATTCACCCTTTAATGTTTGCARAGGGTTTTGGAAGCCCTGTGCTTGTACAAGCAGTTAGGTGCTGCCTGCTTTGCAGAGGTAACAGATGAAAAGCGCTGCAAAAGATAAAAAATCCCAGAAGTGATTTATCTGCAGCGAAAATCTAAAGMTGACACTTGAAAGTTCAACGAGTCACCTGGTGACACTTTGCTYGGCTGACAGGGCAAAATATGAATTGCAACTGTTTGCAGAGGAGCTTCTTTGGGGATCTGAAAACCCAAACAGCTATTTCATCTTGCTCTGACAGAAATCCTGTAGTTACATTTGGGCTGGAATCCTGCTTGCTCTCACGTGGCGGGATTGTCTCTGTGCTATTAACTGGAATAAAGATTGCTTTGGTTTCAGTSAAGTGAGCCAGAGCAAAGCACGGGCGTACTGGGAGCCTGGATGCTGCACAAAGGATCAAAACTGCACTAAATTAATTGCTGTGAAAACAAACTTTTCAAATCAATGGGATGGGAAAAGCTCAGGCCCCACTGGAGGTTCTGAYAGCTGAGAACTTCAAAGGCTTACTTTGTCCGTATCGCTTTTCTCGATCACGATCTCATCTGTCTCTGCCCCAGTTTCATCCTCCAGGAAGGGGTTGGTGGAGGGAGGTGGCAYTTCTGGCTTCTTCTGTGGGAAAAGAGGAAGTTCCTTAGAGGACAGGCAGTTTTGTGCCCTCTGGCACGCGCTGCATCCATGTTTTGCTTTGCTGAGCCCTCCAAAGCGCTGCCCTGCAATGTGACTTTTCCCAGGACAGAGGTGATCAGATGTTGGTCCCTCTCCACCCCTCCCCAGCTCACTCCATCCTCAGCCCCTGCTCTGCACCCAYACTGCCTGAATCCTCCCTGAAAGGCCCATTCTGAACATTGTCCCATTTCCACTCTCCCAAACCCTGCTACAAAGTGTAGGGTCTCCTCTGGGATAACCCACAATAGCAGCTCCAAAACTGCCCTGCAATAAATCCCAAATTGCTGCTCCCACTGCTTGTCCCYCCAGCCCTCTCTAATGGTGGCCTTCATTCTGGGTATGAAACAGGGCAGAGATGACAGCCAGAGAGGCACAGCCTCTAGACATGTCACAAAGGGGGAAACACAGGATTTTCTGTCAGCTGGAACCACWCCCTCCATTTCTCTTCTTCTCACTTGTAACAACCCAGGGAAGCCAATTTAATTAAAGCTACACATTTTCTGTGAGATTTGTCAGAAGAAATAAAGACATATTCTTGAGAGATCTAAATTCAGCCAGGAGGAAAACCTTACAGGTGGTGAATGTGTGGTGAATGTGTGATAAGCAGGAATGAAGAGAAAAGAGCACTTTGAATTATAATGTGTCAATGACATGCAGAGAACAAACATCACAACGCTGTGACCACCCCATAATCACTCTGTGGTTCTCCCCATAGCTGTGTGGCTTCAAGCAGCACAAGGCCCCAGGAGAACCAAAAAAACACACAAGCAATTTGTTTTTATTCCTATGCTGTCTTCTCTACAGTCTGCACCACCAAAAATCACCTTCCCAGCTACAGCCCACTGAGCACAGTCCCATTAAACAGCAAGGGGAGGCTGCAGGTGAMTCTTTTTGCAGTCTCCACCACCTGAGCTGTGTGTGAGGAAGTTTCTTTCTCCTGAGAAAGGTGCTGAGTACAGGAYTGCTCCTTAGAAATCCCCTTACCACGGTGCCATCGGTCAGAGTGCAGCCTGAGAAGCGYTTGGCCAGGAGCCCCTCGAAGTTGGTCGTTCTCTGGATTGCAAACAGAAGCAATTTCACCTCAATCTCCTTTGCCCTTGTGCGCATGATTTTGGAGAGCTCTACCCTGCAACAGAGAGGGGATGCAGGAAAAACAAATAGGGTTTTCTACAAATGTAGTTTTCTATAAAGATCTGAAACCTAACACTGGAACTCGGTCGATTCCCCAGAGGGATTTTCAGCACAAAATTCAGGATAACTCCTAAGGGGCTCCCTAGCACAAAACTGCTTTGCAGATCCCATTTCAAACACAACCACGGCTGTTCTGAGCTCTGTGGGTAACAGGACCCCATCTCCCAGCAGCCATTTGGGAAAGCCCCCAGTATCCAGCCTTGGGAAGCACAGTGCCTCCCATTGGGGTCCCAGAACAAAGAAAATGGTGCTGCTGGGATTCTACCTGGCACCTTCCTCTGCTTCCCTACCCCTGGCTGGCAAAGAGCCTGCCCTGAGGCACTCACACCAGCTCTTCCACTTGGCCTGAAATATTACTGATTTTTACCTCTGCTACACTGAAAATCGATTTCCACATCGCTCCAATTTCTCATCGTTTTAGCGATGCTTCCCAGGGCTTCCACCGCTCCCTTTTAATCACRGACAATTCCTCAGAGACGCCTGCAGCTTGCCTCTGGACATCCATCAGCGGGGCAGGAGCCAAGCCAGCTTGTATTTTCAGGAAGCTGGGCGTGCTGGGAGGCAGCAGGAGCAGCGTGGGGCTCACCTGGTGACGTGGCAGAACTCCACGGCGATGCGCTCCGTCATGCACCACTCCGGTGGGAACATGCGCCCGTATTTCTCCTCGTAATCCACCAGCTGCCTCTTGATCCAGGCGTAGCGCCGGTCGATCTTGTCCAGCCAGGCCACCTGAATCCCGTGGACAACATCTTTTTAGCACCAACAGCATCTGCCACTGTTCAGAGCTGCTGCAGAGCTGGCTTGACATCTATCAACATCCTCTGAACGCTCCAAAAGGAGCTTTAAATTGGATAGCAGGAAAAAWTCCTTCCCTGAAAGGGTTAGCAAGCACTGGCACAGGCTGCCCAGGGAGTTGGCTGAGCCACAATGCCAGGAGGGGTTTATAGGATGTGTGGATGTGGCACTCAGGGACAGGATTTAATGCTGGAATCRAGGATCTTAAAGGTCTCTTCCAACCTAAACGACTGTGGGATTCCAAGCGCTTAAAAGCATGCCAGACCAAAAATCCTATCTTGTGTGAATTRAGAGAGTGAGTTCTGTTGAAAATGAGGATAACAGTACTCCTAAATCATGTACAGATTATTGAAAAYTCAATCCAGTAATGTTTCATTTGGTCCCACTCTTTGTTTCGCAGACAGAGAGGTTTAATTCAACAGTGGGATGAGAATGCAAGAATTCCTGGATTCTTACATTCAGCTCACATTCAAACTCCAGCAAAAATTCTTACAACCTGAGCAGGAAGGGATTTTTTTCCCCATCAATAATTGTGCTTTTGGATCAAAAAGTAGAAAAACCCCAAATCCAAATTAAACTTTGATGGAAAAATGTTATTTAAACTTAAGCCATTTTAGCCTTTCTCTATTCTATGTCAAACACTAGAAATCAATAAAATATATTTTGGTCTAATAGTGATTTTGTTTTGAGTGGGTTTTTTTTTCCCAAATTCAAGAAGGTTATGGTAAATTTTTAAAAAACTCTTAGCATAAGGACAGGAAGCTTAAAAATTATCTACAAAGATAATTAACTTCCTTGAAATCCCTCCCCCTCAGCTTACCAAGCATTTTGGGGTGTCTCTTCTTTCTCTGAGGGGAGGTTGAGTTTGCAATTTTCAGAGTTTCATCTCCCAACCCTTTCCAGGGCAGGAAACCCATCTAACATGAATTTATTTATTTACCCTAAGAAAGGAGATTAAAAATTCCAGTGATGTTGTAAGAAACTGAGGTCTAAGGTGGGAGGAAATCATCCTGGCAGAGAGAACAGTGACTCCCATCCCATCACCACTCCACATCACACCCACAATCACCATTTCCAAGCCCTTGGGATAAAAACTTTTCCCCACAGGAACCCGTGGAAGCCTGAATGTTGTGAACGCCAGCAGAGCAAAATGTGAAATCCAARTGCAGCTTGCTAAGCTTCCCTTACATCTTGATTTTCCTGGAAAAGGACCAGATACTCGGAGAGGTGCTGTTTAATGAATTTCTTGATGATTTCCTGTTTGATCCTGGGATCCAGGACGTTGGCRACCAGGCAGGCATCACGCAGGACATTGCTGGGCCCACCAGTCCTCTGTCCAAATAAACAGGAAGAAAATTATTTCAGGTTAAATAGTGGAATGGGTGATTGCAAACTGCACTGCATCCAGCTTATCTTGGGTTTGGCCCTTCCTATTATTCTCTTTTCTGCTGCTACTCTTTATTTACTGCTGCATCTTTCTTCTGTTGGATGAAAACTGAGCTGCTTCCATTCCACTGGACATRAAGTTGCTCCATAGCCAACAGAAAATTTAGAAACATTTTTTAAAAAAAGGATGTTTTGCTGCTGCTTCACATGGATTTGCCCTTCACCAACTGTTCCAAATGTTTCCTCATTTGTGGACTTGTCAGTTGTACAAAGAAACCAGAAGAGCTGGGACTTTGAAAGACAGAACTGGTGCTGTCTTGGAAGTCAATTCAAATCCAAACCTACTCCCCTTCCTGTTTGCAAATGTTTGGATGCACAATGTTGGAGAGGCACAATTGGTGTCTCAACCCCAGCCCAGATTTGGATCTGTGCTGAGTAAACCAGACACAAACTGGGTAGCACTGTGACAACAGACAGCCYGTGCTTSGMTTCCCCTGGACAA
This sequence comes from Malurus melanocephalus, assembly GCF_030028575.1. Lineage (NCBI taxonomy): Eukaryota > Metazoa > Chordata > Aves > Passeriformes > Maluridae > Malurus > Malurus melanocephalus. The sequence continues at coordinate 168,971 of NW_026623394.1, forward strand.
AACACAAATTTTTGTAAAAAACAAACAACCAGGAACTGGGTGAGACCCCAAAGAAATCCCACTGGGGTCCTCATAACATGAATTTTTGGGGCATTCCCTCGCTGGCTGCAGTGTGCAGTGTGACAGGGGAAGGGTGGCACTTCCCTCCCACATTCCTGACAGGAACAATGACAAACACGCCCTTTGCTTTCTAAAGAAACCCCTGAAACAGAGACCAAATATGAAGGAAAAAATGAGATTAAACCAAATGAGAATCACATTCAGCAGCTCTCAGTGGATGGGAGGAAGAGGGAAAGTGAGAACTTTACCTTTGTACCTTGAGAAGGAAAGGCTTCCTCAAAGTCAGCCAGGATCTGCTGCCCCAACTCGTTCTGTGCTGCCTTCACCCTGAGGGGACACAGGGAGGKCTTTGGTGGTGGCTCAACAACCTCCCTGCAAATATCACTGCAGGGGGACTGAACCAGCAGCTGCAGGAAGGTTTGCAAGGGATGAAAAGGGTGCTGAAGGGAAAAGAGCCACACTGAGAAGGTCTGGGTGTCAGAACTGGGAGAGTGTTTGCTCYCTGAATGACCCTTCAGCTGCAGCAGGACATGTCCTGGATTCTCCTGCTGCCATTTAATATTTCAATAAGGGCCTTTAATGCCAATGTGATCTACATTTAAATTGATTTAAGTTGATCACGTTTCAACAAAAATATGTTTGTAACTCGTAAAAACTTCTCAATGTCTCGATCTTCACCATGAACCCTTCACAGTTCCAGGTGCACTGATCCACCTTTAAATGAACACTGCTGGCAGCACTTTTATTCTATAAATTGTGTCTCACAGAAGCACAAAAGAATAAAGGTACAAAAYGAGTGTAGAAGTTTTGAATAAACCACAACCTTGCTCTTTCTTTGGCTGAGAGAATAAAGCTTCCAATTTCCAGAAATAAAAGTCAATACAGCTTAATTGATACTTCTAGGGAAATGGAAATGCCTACACACACTGGAAAGAGCCAAAGCAAACACTGAGGCATTCACATCCCTCTGCAGCCCTTGAATCCTTCCATCAGTTTTTATTATACTGGAAACACTTTCAGGTCTAAACTGATCACTCAAAGCAGTGGATTTTTCCACTGAGATTGATACTTCAGCAAGACTGGCAATATTTACTGTTGTGAAAATGTTTGTTCAGACYGTGGGGAGAAGATTTGGGAGCTTTTTTCGTGCTTGTTTAAGACTCCTCAACCTTATCAAGGAAGGATCTGCTTCTTTAATCTTCCCATTTCAGTTCCATTAGTGGCAAAACCCTACAAGATGATCTGACAGCGCTGGATTCTTTCATGGTGCCAAACGCAGAAAATTCTAGTCCTTTCAAAGTGATGGCTGAAATATAACTTTATATCTGTGATTTAAGTGGATGTACGACCTGCCTTACCCAGGATTTATTTATGGGGATTTTGCTGGAAAAGCTTCCTGCCCACAATGTCAAACRTAATTCTCAGTTAAGCTCTCTGCTTCACAGGAATGTTCAGAAACTCTTCCAGGTAAAAATCTCCAGTTAACACCTTCAGAACTGGGAAACAAAAGGAATTCTCTAATATGTTGAAATAGGAGTGGGAAATTCAGTAAGGAGGAAGCCACTACTACAGGTTTACTCCTGCCTAAACTGCACAAGAAAGYACTTGTAGCTCATGTGAAAAAGCATCACAGAGCCAAACCCTTTGATTTTCCAGGGAAAGAAGTAGAAAAAAAGACTTTAAAAAAAAAAGAAGACTGATTTTTTTTTATCTTTTAAACAATCAAGAAATATGAAACCTGTAGAATTAGGAACCACAGAAATTAATGGGTTTGTGCAAATGACTGGAAGCTATCAGCAGGGATACTTCTTCCCTTCTGAGTGTATGTGGGGATCTTCCCATTTGACAACAGCTGCAGTGCAGCACAGTGGAGCCACTGGAAAGAGCAGCAGCCAGATTCCTAAAGACTCAACAAATTTAAAAGAAGCTCTGTCAAGCAGTTAAAAGCCCTGTCCACAGGGGCTTTAGGCTGTTGTTTTAGGCTCTGATTCAGGAAAGTACTTAAGGRTAGTCTTAATGGGGATTCTCATATMCTCAAATTAAGAAACTCRCAGGAATGCCATGCTCAAAAGGGATGTTAAAAATATGTATTTTAAAAAAAAAATAGGTCCTGCATAAAAATCTCTCAAAAGCAGATGGGGAGAACAMGTTTGAAWTTTTTTTTTYCCTTCATATTTTCTAAAAGAGGGACAGGGCAGAGCCATCCAAGTTTAGGCATGTGTGAGCAAGGACAAGAGCCCCAGTGCCCTCCCAGTAACTTCCATATTTTCTATAAGCACACACACAGATACATATGATTATTTTCACAATCATGAACACTCACCCAGAAGCAAGAAAACCTTTCTGCCACCTCTGCCTTAGGCAGAGAACACAGGGGACATTTGCTTTAGCCACTGGAGATCACTTCCCCATGGAAAGCTGTCAGCTTCTCAATAATTCAGAATATTCTTGATGCGGTGGAAACAGCAGCTGAAGGAGCTGAAGGAGCTCTCTGCAYGTGTCTGAGTGTGTGTGGAGCCACTTGCACAAAGTGAATGGGCCCAGCAAGCCCAGATAAGAGATGGAGGAGCTCTGAGAGCCTCAGGTGGGTGTGATAAGGGTCTCTTGCCCTGGGTAGGTTCCCCCAGCAGCCATCCCACAGCAGCATAGAATTGCCTTTTCCTGGGCTTGCCAAACTCCCTGCTTATCCAGCTATTAATGACCTCTGTTCCTCTGACTTTTGTTTTATTATTAGTGGCTTTTGTTCTCCTTTAAAGAATAAAMCCAAGAAAACCCACTGCAATGTTTCAAATGACATTCAATTACTAGAAACCACAACTCCTTYAGCCAAAGCTACCAGAAATCTTAAACCACGCCTGGCAGCTTGCTGAGATAAAAAGRGGCTGAGCCAGCCTGTTTTTCTGTGGCAAACTTGCAATCATCTCTGTCCTAAATACTTTCCAGGCTTTTTTCCACTATCTGCTAGGCCTGCAAGACCACTTTCAGGGGTGGGTTTGGGACCACTAATTGCACCTCCTTCCACAGGCAGAAAGCAGCAGAGSATTGAGAGATAAGAAAATATTCCTGTTTACTACAATAATTTAGAATGCACTGTGTCAGAAGTTGTTTTAGGAACACTCTCAGGAAAACTATTTATATTTTTGTATCAGTACTCAACAGGGTCAGCACAAGAAGCCCAGGTTTCCTTTACAGTGGGAKTTTTGTTTGGTTCATCTCAAAAGGGACAGAACAGGTGGAAAGCAACATTAAAAACACATCATTACATCTCCCAGCATCCACGAGCAGGAACTTAAATTGGATACCCCATGACAAAGAGCACGTCCAACACCACCAGGCAGGGAACTTCTCCTTCCCATGGTTTCCCATTCATACTTGGCTTTGCTCCATTCACACCAAGAAAAAAGAGGCTTTTGATTTCAGAAAGCAGCAGAATCTGCTGGTTTAGCAGCGTATATAATAGACTTATTGTATGTAACAGACATCGGTTACTGTCACAGGTCTGTGCCAGCATCCACTAAAGCATTTCTTGCCTTCCCAAACATCCCAGAGGCTTCACTCGCACCATTAAAACAAATCCATGAGATATCAAACCCCAGCAATTTCACAGTCTAAAAATACCCCTGCGAGAAGCCAGGCAAGCTTCCTCTGATGCTTCATGAATCACGGAAGGATTTCCAAGCAAAAGAGGGAGAAAAATCAACTCCAAACCAGGCCCTGACACACAGACCTGCAGGCAAACTCCAAAGCAGAATTCCAGTGCCACAGACCTCCCTGCAGGAATTTTCTGCCGGGATGTGGAGCAATAAAGAGCTCCCAGCAGCACCCCAGAGCAGCTCCTTTCTCCCCACAAGCAGCCTCCTCTATCACTACCAGATGGTGCAGCTCTCCCTGTATAAACACTGGGAGGAAAACCCTGCCGAGGCAACTCTAAAAATAGGAGGAACAGACTTGCTTGAGCTTTTCAGATCCTTATCTTGAAGGGAGAATCAAACAAAAGAAGTTTTCCTCCACGTCCTTGCCAGTCTCGCTGGCGTGACTYGAAACCACTGTGTGTTTTAGCAGAAGCCTGGATTGGTTTTTAGAACAACCAGCAACTACAAATGTGTTAAATAATCATCCACCAGAAAGTGAAAACCAGGCAGAATTCTGAACCAAGGATTAAATTATGTTTGGCCTTAAAATGGCCAGTGACAGCAGGTTTCTGCCCAAAGGGCATTACCACTCTGGAAGAAAATGAAGCAAGAATAAGGTTGGAATAGACAACAGCCCAAACTCAGAAAAGCACTGACATATGTTTACATTTCCTTGATGCTTGTGTTCATTTAAGCAAATGCTTATGGTCAAATGCTCTGTTAAACAAGGCCCCATCCCTCTCTTTAGATTCAGAGAGGATTTTTCTCTTGTGCTGTTTCATGGATTCCATCTGTGTTTTCTGGAAGAGGGATCTGCACCATAAAGAAAGTCTAACAGAGTTAAATAAAAACATTACAAACAAATCATTCAAACTCTGTTTCCATCACTAAACAACACAGTGAGCCAGCTGCTGTCTTAGCAAAGGGAGTCACCAAAAAATGAGTTACTGGAAGACTCCTACAAGTACATCTGCAACAAGCAAAGTCACCTCAGGCAGGGACAGCAATGTCCCATAGAACAGGGAGAGCCTTGTTCCCTCAATTCCCAGCTGTCACATCCCAAATGAAGCCAAGACTGAGGAGAAATGGTGGCTGAGACACCACTGAGCCTTCACCTGTGGGGACSTGCACCAAAACCCAACCAATTAAAGTGTAACTCCACTTCAGAAAATCAAAGCTGTACAGCTCAAATGTTTAGAGCAGTCAGGTGTGCTTGGTGCCAGTTTGGGAAGATTTGCTATAATCCTCAAATCTCAGCAGAATTGGGCAATGAGAGCAGGTTTTGGCAGAAGAAACTGAGGTGCTCAGAATAACCAAGGCTGGCAGAGGCACAGGAGAATTGCTGCCTGTCCAAGCCCTGGGGCACTGACAGAACTCAGCAGCACTGACGCTCACGGTGATGTAGAAAGGGCTCCAGGCATCACCRTGCTCAGGAATAGATCTGTGCTCCTGCCAGGCTGCTGAGCCCCATCACTGGGCTCAACAGAGAGGAGAAAATGTCACCTCAGGGCTCAGCACAAACACCTGCAYGGGAAGAGCACACGGAACAGTTTGCACTTCCACACGTTCCTCCAGGGAAGAAAATGAGAAGCCAGTCAGTGAGGAGAACAGAGGAAGTTATACCTACACTAATTACTGCAAATTAGCAGAATRGGCTGCTCCAGCTCTGAGCAAATTCTGTCCAATTTGTTCCTCTCCACCTGTTTGTTTTGGCTGCAAAGAAGCTCCAAGGACCATGTCCAGACTACTCAACCTTGAGATGCTCAATCTACCTGAGACATTTCCAACCCTTCCTTCACATCAGGGACCCTACCCCTAACCCTACCCTTAAACTTAACCCTAACCCTACCCTTAACCTTATCCCTAACCCTAACCCAGGGGTTAGGGTTCCAGCAGGAAAGGAAATGCTCAAGGTTTGAACCTTTTACCTCTCAGAGAGCTGTCGAATCTGAGGGATCCCCATGTATTTGTTGAAGTGCTCCAACACGTTCACAACACCTTGGAGAAGGTTGGCGACTTCCCCATATTGTCTCCTCCTGGTCATAGCCCTGCAGAGGAAATTAAAGATTTACAAAAGCAGATTGAGTGAAAATCCTGGGTGGTAATTCCACAGGTTACTTCACCCCCCACTGGGTCACGCTGGTCCCTATTGACATTTATTTTTCTAAAACACACAGCTCTTCATTAACATTCCGACGCAGCATTAAAATTTCACTTTAGCGACGCTAAAATAAACCAATCTGGCACACATCTAACAATGGCTCAAAAAAAAAAAAAAACCCAGAAATGTCAAAAGCAACACTTGGCAAGGAACATGTAAACTACTGAATGCATCCGCTTCCCAGTATGGGTCCGGAGGCAGTAAATGTTATTTCACTGTAATGACCTGAGMGAAGCCATTCGTCATCACACACAAAGTGTGAGTTAAAGCTTCTCAGGGAGGAGAACGATGCTGAAAAGCCATTAGCCTTGACTTCTCTGTTAATAACTTTCACAGGGAACTGACAGTGAAAAGAGAAAATCAAGTTAATTTATTTTTATATCATCCTTTAGGATCGTTCCAGTGGAGACAGAAGGCTCAGTAAAATTTTATTCTCAGCGCTTCACGACCCGGYGTTCGTGCAGGGTTTGCTGCAGACCGAGAACAGGCTGTGCAACTTCACAGATGCAACATGTAAAAAACTGGATTTTCTTAGACTGTGTGTTCCTCAAGCAAATAAAAAAACCCACAAAGGATTGTTAGAAATATTTAACCCCCAACTCGTACACAGGACAAGCTGTAAGGTTTCCTTAAATTCAGGCTAGAATGAAAAACAGACCTTTACCAAAAAGAGAACTCATTGCAGTTCTAGATGTGAGACTGACAAAAATCTCCCCAATTCCCAGGAGCACATCCCTGATGAGGGTTCCTAACGGGCTGTCTCACTCCTTAACGAAGCCAGACTCATTCCTTATCACCAATCAATGCTGCAAACTATTAAACACAACAACACRCTGAGGGGCACTGGGAGCTACACAGAAAAGATTGGCCAGCAGAAACCCAGCCTGTTGAACAAAATTCCCTCCAAAGTGGTGTCAAAGTACCACCAAAATTTCCCCCACTTACTCCAGAGAATCCACCCCCCCTGCCAGCATGTGGAGGTGGTTGAGGGTGGTGATGGAGGTGGTCAGGTGACGTTTGGCGTGATCCAGCTGCTTGATATCCCGGGTGATCTCCTTAACCTGGTGAATGAAAAARGATTCTGCTTAAACATCAAGCCCCAGCAATGAAATGTTCAGGAGATAAGAAACTGCTCTCCCCTCTTTGGGACTGCAGAGGTGTCGCTCTGCAGCCCTTGTGAACACTTCAGGTTCAACACAGGAAATCACCAAGAAGTCAGGAGCAAGGACAAAAATGTCCCTGGCAGCAGAAATCAGTGTCCCCTCCCTTTCAAAGGCCAGGAAAAAAGTGCTGCTCACCATTTGCTCAGATTTTTCAGCCTTGTCTTTAATATCCTTAATTTTCCCGAAGAGCTGTTGAATGGCTTTCTGGGCTTCTTCCAGGGCCTGGAAAAGAAACGAGGTCAGAGTGGAAAGAAAAATCTGCATTCAGTTTTCACCTTTCTAAGAAATACAGTTGCTCTCATCACTCCCTGGGGCTGGGGCAGTAGAGGAGAGCAGTTTTCTCACAAAGAAAATATCAGCAGCACGACAAAAGTCAATGTACCACGTTGGAATATTGAACCTGAGTGGGCCAGGGTTTCAATATCCATTTTATAATAATGCTTTGGCAAAATTTYATCAAGATATTCTATGACAGCAAGTCTCTAAGGTTACTGGGATATATTTTGAAACACTAAGCGTGGAAAAAAAGGTAGAATTTATTCCTGATCGACACACACTTARAGCAGAAAAATGAAACCTCCACGAGACCTCTATGCTCATCATTAATTATAAATTAAAGGTACACAAGATTAYCCATGGAACATGGAGTGCCTGCTGAATTAGTAGGATTTTATCCTGCTGGAAAACGTGATGCTGATTCCTTTGGAATGGGCAGCTCAGCCCCCCACCCACCTGCAGGAGCAATGGCTCTCTCCAAGCACAGGTTTGGCAGCTAAAGAGGTRRAGCCCAGGAAATGGATCTCACCTGRATTTCARTGCTGYTCTCAGGGCACCTGAACCCCTTTTCTACAACCACGGCACCCCCTGACCTCACACAACCAGTGGGAACCACACGTGGATTCCATCAGCAAAGCCACATGTCCAAAATCTGCTTTCTGAAGGAATTCTACACGTTCTGCCTTCCCAGATCTGATAACATTTCCAGCTCCAGCTCCACTTTGTTCCCTGCTGTTCAGTGGGCTTCCATCCCTCTGTTTTTATCCCTCCAGTCYCATGACCAAGGTTACAGCACAAGCKACAAGTTCCTTCAGCAAATAAATTTAACACATCTTCATTTGGAAATGGATGAGGAAACTATCTGCCAGCAGCTTTTGCTGGAATATAGCTGTGTTATAATAAAAGTATAAAAGCTGGAGAGGGTTTATAATTCATTTTCCAGAAGGGGGGAGGGAAAAAAAAAAAGTCTCCTCTGAAATATGTTGTGAATCATGTGAAAGTTAATGCTTTATTGAYTGGTGTCACAGAACTGCCAGACAGATGTTCATGAGGGACATGAACACACAAAAAGGACACCCTCAGCACCCCCAGCAGCCTCCCCTCAGGCTCCAGCCACCTTGGAGAATTCAATTTTCTCCTCTATTTAGAGGCTTTGGCTTTGGAAAAACCAAAATTTCAACATATTTAGCTGTGTCTCTGTACTCAAGCCTGCAGCATGTTACTCAAGTGGGTTATTAACCAAGCAGCAACTGTCCTACACAGGCTGAGCTTTGGATAGGTCTGTAGAAAATTAAAAAAAAATCACCCTGAAATCCTTCACAGATACCTATTGCTGTGTTTCCATAAAACAATCAGCMTGAAATCCTTCACAGATACCAAATGCTGTGGTTCCCTTTGTTTCAGCACTGATGTCAAACGCCAATTTTTCTGCAAAATGTCAGAGTTTCGTCAAAGAACTAATTTCTCTAATGGTGATATTTTAAAATATTGTGACAAAAATCAGCAGAGACCATTGACAGGAAGTGGATAACACCTAGAGGACACTGCTGCTCAGTGGAAAGCAGCACACACGGGGGGGCAAAATCCCCAGCTAAAAACTGCCCTTTGAACATCGAGCTGAGGGAAATGGGATTCTGTTCCCTCAACAATTAAAACTGGTGAGAAGTTCAGAACTGAATAAAAAAATGTTATTTCTTGCACATCAACAATTAAAAAGAACCAGAAGAAAGTTTAAAGAAACCAATGAAATCTWTTATCTTAATTACAGCATCTGAAAGTAAAATACTGTGTGTAGAGGAAAGAAATAAAGAAAATTAACCAATAATGAAGAAAACACATCACCATCCTAGTCATTGTAAAGACAGAGTAAAGCAAATAGAAAAATGAAGGAAAAATCAATTTCAACTRTAACAAAACATCTCCTATTCAATAAATTGTGCTATTAGGGGATAAGAAACCAGTATGTAGGGCATGCAAGTAGGTCTAATTGCTCAAGGTGCAATAGAGAAGTTTATTAATGTAACTAATGACTATTCTTTCAACTGTAAAAGGAGAGGGGAAAACACAGCCACGCTGAAAGTTATGCTATACTGGAAAGAAAGTATTTCCCCTCATACTCTCTTCCTGCTAAAACAGTGAATCGTGAATTTTAAAAGCATTTTCTTACTGCTTTTGGGACAGAAATTTTAAGGAAAAACAATATCTAGAGAATAGGAATTGCTTTTGTTGCACTGTCTGGTTCCTGTGATGGATGGCAGGCAGCGATCTCCCAGCTGTGGCCCGATGCAGGGTTCACCTTGCGTTACTAATTTATTGCTTTCCTCATCAACAGGGAAACATGGAAATGTCCACACCCCAAACAGCAACCAGGAGTGAAGTTACTGCATTTCCTTTCCTCCAGCAGCAGTTCATTCYGGGGGCAGAGGAGCACGAATAAATCAAGAGATGCTGGAGACAGAATCTATTGTGGTTATACGAAACGAGGATGTTGAAACTAAGGTTGCGACGTGCTGGAAAAACACCATATGACTCYAATCAACAACCGAGCCTGCAAGCTACAATTAACCCAGCAGCATTATTTATTCAACTTGATGCAACCTCTGAGTCCCAGCACCAGCTGAGGGACACGGCTCGGCCGCCGGGAGGCAGAGCCAGCGGTCAGCGGTGTCCGAGGCTTTCTCCAGAATGTTTGACCCCGGGGTTCCCAACTGTAAATTTAGCAAAGAGGGCAGGAGCAGGCACAGGGGGAGAGCTCAAGAGAGAGTGCTCAAAGCAAGGCTTCAGCCATGGATCACATTCCTCCTCCTGTGGTGTAGTGTGTCCCACGATTCCTGCACACAGGAGGGGAGCAGGGGATGTGGGGTGTGCCTTACGGGTGCTTCCCAGCACAAAGCAAATTCCCAAAACATGATTTATGGACAGGAACACACAAGGGGATCTCCCAGTTTAAGGCCCTGATGTGTTTTTAGCCAGCCCAGTTTCCCAGTTTGCACAGTGGGAGCTCTTGTGCTCCAGCAGAGATGAAATGCAGAAAACTCAAGACACCACATGCGGGAGGTGGAAAACCCAACTGCAGCTCACAGCCAGAGCCCAGGTGAGAATCACACTGCTGTTTGCCAAATTCTCCAAAGCTGGAGGGAAAAACACAGCCCATGAATCAGCTACTGCTCTGCAACCTCCTTCACCTTGAGATGAGACAGGAAAAGAGTCCAAAGCACCGGTGTAAAACAATGGGGAGCAGAGGTAAATCATGAATCACCGAGAGACTGCCTGAAAAATAGCTTTCCTTGGCATTGTCCCAAGCAACTCCTAAGGTCAGCCTGCACACCATTCCTCGTGCCACCTTTTCACACAAGACCTTCCAAGCAGCAAAAGGAGAGAAGAAAACAACCCRAGCGAGAGGTGGGACAAGCCTGAGTTGTTTGTTAAATTTGGAAGTGATGCATTCTTTAAAAGGTTATGTTCCCGTGAATTACAGTACCAGGCTGACATTCATACACACAAAAACAGTGCTAGCAACGATGTTCCTGCCAAAAAAAAACAGCCCAGTGAATTATAGGCAGTCTCTCCAAATCCCTGCAGTGCTGCAGATGGACACAGCCTCCTCCTCCCCTCCCAGCCCAGGTACGGAGCTGTCACATCACTCCATCAAGCAGCAGCTCATTAGTGGGTGTGTTAATTTCTAAATACCTCTTTATTCATCCTATCAGGAATCTTGTGCAAGAACATACTTCAATCCCAGGAAACATGCAAACAGGAATTAAGAGGGATGTGTGTTACTAGAAAATGTCACTGAACTTGGGGAGGAGGGACAAAAATCTTCAGAAGTTTCCTTGCTTGGGGATTAACTGAACTAACACTGTCTTTTTTCCCAGCAATGGTTAAAATACCTCTGTGTTTTCTATTTGCTCCCTGGTGTTGTGCAAGAAAGGTGTTATTTTTATTTGATTCTAGCCAATRTACAGTTCAATTGAACTTTGTTATTCACACCAGAGAGCTGCCCTCCACCAAGTGTTTTACAGACATTTGACATCTGCCAAATTCACAGCATCCAAATGTATTTTTAATGGTACAAATAGGGCTGTGGTCATGATGCTGAGGGTTTAATGCTCCTGGACTGGTCCCTGCTCTTCAATACCGAGTGTTAATGCTTCTTTCATTTGCTGCCAYGCTTCCAGCCCAGATCAATGAAAACCTAGACCACGACTAAAAATAAGTTCCCATCCCCAATTCTCCAAGGAGCCTCAGCTGTGGGGATTTCAAAGAAACCCTCTCACACTGGATCCAGCCTCACAAATTCTGCTGCTGAAACCTCATACAAATGAGTCCCTCCAGACCGACGAAGGGTGGAAATACTMTTTGATTCCCAGACTGATTTCATTTTAGAGAAAACCCTTCAGTTTGACAGCCAGGGATAAACCACTGCAGCTGAAACCTGGGYTTGTCTCAGCACAGGACAGCGCCAGCTGATTTCCCTCAGCAGACAAACCTGAAGGGTTCATCACCCTGGGGTTTGATTTGAGCAGATTTCTACCCTGGGAGTTCAGCAAATAGTACATAACTACTACAATTGTCAGTGAAGAAGAGAGGTTTGTGTCATCAGCTCCAATCCCAACCACTCAAACTGCACAGGACACTTTCCATCAGCAGATTACACCTGACACTGCACGAAGCTCAAAATTGCTCTAAGTGCCCCTTCACTTAACCCCAAATCATGCTTAGAAACCAAACCCCACGTTCTGAACAGCTGCACAAACACTGACAGACACACGGGGTGAAGAGAGAGGTGATTTCCACCTAGTTCTGGTCAAAACCTCACAGCTTAACTCCTGAGCTGTACCCTGGGCTGGTCCAGCACCTTTTGGAGCTGTCAGTTTTTACTGCATCACCCTGCCCTGCACATTGGTGTCTGTA
>NW_026623394.1:181528-198842 GCF_030028575.1 Malurus melanocephalus
CTCAGTTTTTACTGCATCACCCTGCCCTGCACATTGGTGTCTGAAGCACCTCAGTTTTTACTGCATCACCCTGCCCTGCACATTGGTGTCTGTAGCACCAGAAAGGTGTTGATGTGCTGTGACAGAGGTTTGAGTGACCCTGCTCCAGTGAGTAATTTTACACGAGTTTTACAGTCACACCTTAATCTGCACCAGCGGAGCAGTGTGGCTATTTAAATGCTAATTGTGAGAGTTGCACAACATGAAAAATAAAGCTTCCACAGCTTCTTCATGAGGCTTGGGCCTCATGGGGGGGGGTTATTGCAGCTTCATCATGAGCTCATGGCAGGTTATTACAGCTTCATCCATCACGTGGCAGGTGAGCAGCCACAGCCTTACCCCACGCCCARCATTAAACACTATTATCACACAGGTAAAACTCCCCGTGCAGACACTCATTATTCCCCTTATCTAGCTGAGAATAGCCAAACTGGGAGTCCCTGCCCTCCCTTTCTGTGCACACCCCGATTGCAGGTGTTTGCTGCACCTCCCTGTGCCCAGGACACACCTTGTCCTGCAGGGCCTCGGATAACCMAGCACCCCTGGCTGTGCTGCTCACCCTCACTCCATCCTGCAGCTGCCTGGCTCTGCTTCATCCCAGGGAAAGCACATTCAGTTTACCTGGGAAGTCTATAAATGACTCAGGGATTCCAGCTGATTTGTCTGCTGATGGGTTTGCACAGTGCAATCGGTGATATTTGCAATATCAGAGCCACGTCTGCAATATCAGAGCCTGACTTCTGTGGGGGACAAGTTTAGCAACTCCCAGTTGCATCAGATTTTGCAAGATGAATTCACATTCAGGTTCATTTGTTGGGCTGGGGTAGAGTTAATTTTCAKCACAAGCATGGAGCTCTTTCTCTGCCCCAGCCAAAATCAGCACAGGACGAGATCTTAATGGCAAAATATAAATGTGGGGAAAGGACAACCAGTCCAGGAACTCTCCAAACAGGGATTTCCAAGTGGAACTGCTGTCAGGTTTACCTGCTTTGAGCACGAAGCTGGAATAAATGTAACCAAACACCAAAAATGTGAAACAAAATAGGGAAAAAAAGGGGTGGAGGAGCAGGGAAAAATAATTAAATATGCACAGGAAGACCTAATCTGCCTGTTGTCAGGATTTCTATTTTCAGGCTGAGTTTTTGGCTTTGCTGGCATCAAAGGCACACAGGGCTGGCCACAGTCTGCAGCTTGCACTGCCTTCAACACCAGCAGCAGCAGCACCTGCCTCTTGCCAGCACAAACACGAGTCCACTCCCAGCCTGGGGCTGCAGGACAGGCACATCCCTGCTGAAGCACAAGGTCAAGCTCTGACTTGCTGCTGCCTTGCAGCAGATGGCAAAAGTTCTGCCAGAATGAGAATAAACAGCACTATTTCTTCTTGGCATGGMATTCACCTGAAACCCTGCTCAGTGAACGTGTTCTGGGCAAGAAAAAAGCTCAGTGTCTCTGCGAGGGAAGGACATTGTCCAACTGTCACAATTCACTAGGGAAATGACTCTGAATGAAACTCACTTTTGATTTATTTTGGCAGCTCAGCTCCTGCTTATTATTCATGGGTTACAAAGAATATTATGGGACTTTAATCACTCAGCTGGAGCCTTACAGAATCTGTGGCATGACTTTTCATAAAATATATAAAGTCACACAGCTTAAAATGCCATATTTAACCCCAATCCATTCACCATCTTAAAAGGTTCTGAAATCTAACACGAGTCATATTTCATATGCTCACATTTCAGAATAATGACCCATTCATAAAAAAAAATAAATAAAAAAAATCCAGGAGACAAAGCTTAGCCAGGCAGGAGAGAATGAATATAACTGAAAGATGGTGCTTACAACATCAGGGACTGTGACACAAAATAGCCCCCAAATATTTTAAAGACTTAGGTTTAATTAGTTATTAAGAGCTTATGACAGTCAGTGCTGTCCCAGCAGCAGGGCCACATCAACACCTTCCACGTCAGCCCAACCTGGGCACTCTGGCCAAGGAAGCAGCACAGGAATTTCATGGCTGAAAGTGAACACATGTTTAAATAAATAAATAAACAACAGAAAAGTACCTAGGGTAGACCTGTGAGCACTCAGTTCAGCGTGAAACACAGCCTGCAGTGAGAAAAGCCACCTCCACGCAAGGAGGTGGGGGAAGGGGAAAGGCTGGATATGCAAACAAAGCCCAAAATCAGCTCCCTGCCTGCCAGGCTGACACTGCCTGGAACCCASTGCTTGCAGAGCTGCAGGGGACAAGCCACTGACTCTGGTGACACCACCCAGGAGCTGCCCTAGGGCTCAGGACACTGCCCAGAAAAGCTGCAGAGGACCCCACTGCCCCCTGCCCTGTGCAGCACCTGCATCCCTCTCTTCATCTGCTCACTGTTCATCCTTATCTCCTCCTTCCTCCCTGTATTGATTCTGCAAAATGTTTCCTGGTGTCCGTTTAAAGAAAAGGAAAACCAGAAGAGTATTTCACACACTCCCAGCTATGACCTTGTCAAACCCACACAACCTGTGGCCATTTTTCTCTGCCAGACACAGCCTCCTCCTTCCACAGGCTTCAACTCTGCCAGACACTGCAGCACACCCAGGGCAGGGCAGGCTTGGAGTCTCCCCACAGCAGCAGAGCCCAGATGCTCATTTTCACATGCCAGGAGAAAGAACCAAAGGATGGGACGGCCAATTGAACTGTCTGGGCTCAGGCTGGGCAGCAAGGATATATTCATAATATTTAACTACAGCAGCTGCCATCCCTTTCCTTGTACTGCTAGAGTTATGAGAAAGAAAATATATTTCCCTGTTTTCATGGAGCAAAACAAAGAAGCAGGAGCCAACCAAAGCAATCCAAGTTATCAGCCTCTATCTTCAGCCATGGGAAACATCCACAGCTTTTCCCAGCCCAGGCACATCCATTTGCTCTTCTAGTTCACACTTCACTTTCTTTCAGCACTAATTGAGCCAGACCCTGATGTAGTCARCCACATTAAGCAATAAACCACATTTTTCTTTGAAATACAGTCCTTGTTTGATGTAACTTCAGTTGTTTATTCACGTTGTGYGCACGGGGCAGGAAGGGGAAGATGRACCAGATATAACAGAAAGAAATTGGCKGGGTTTTATTTAGATTCAAACTATCAAACCACAAATCTGTTTGGGATCTGGGGACTCCTCTGGGACTGTTGATCCAAAATGGATTTTAGCTGAAGTCACCTCACCTTTACCCACCCAGGCAGCTCATCCTGGCTGCACAAGCACCGTCAAGGGTTAAACCAGCAGCAAATGCAGAGGCTGCTCATTACAAGGACAAAAGCCTGATAGGTGAAGCAGCTTCAGCCAAACAACCAGCAAAGGCATGTCAGCAACTGTCAGAAAAATTACAGCCAGGCCGTGCAGGAGCTTCAGCAACGGACACAAGTGAGCAGTGACACATCAAACCGTACGGAGCGCGCTAAACGCTCGGCGGAAAAATCCATGGGAACTTTWTCTACTACACCCTAGGGCACAGGGGAGGGAAATTATGCCACAACTGGACAGCAGCTCTCAGCAAGGTCAGCCCACGCTCCAGTTCAGCAGCAGCTCTGAGACACAAAAAAAAATAAAAAAACCTTACAGAGGAAAAATCGAATAGCGCTGGCTCCCTAGGAACTGTTACAACTGAACCACGGCAGCTCCTGCATTCCCAGCCTCTCCCAAGGCATCCGAAATAGTCCAAGTCTGGGACTCCCAAGGAAAATTTTGTTACGCCCTACAGAGGAATGTTCCACCCACGGCTGTTGTTTCCTCCCATAAAAGGATCATTAGTGAGATAATTTCTGAGGTTCGGGGCATTGTCTGTGGATTTGACTGAAATATCGCACCAGGAAGGGGAAGCCAAATGAGCCAGACTATTTTAAGGCTTTTGCATTTGGAGGAAATTCTAGGGCAGAATTTCAAAAAGGCAGATGCTTTGAACTGGGAAATGTTATGCTTTGTGGAGAAGGGAGCATTCCTGTCTTTAGAGCTGCTTAAATAACTCTTTTGGGGCCACATCTATTTGATGGCCTTTATTTTTAGACTCAGAATGTGGTTTTTCAGACACCTCGCTGCTGATTTACACACACACACATGAGCAAGACTGTTTGGGGAACAGTTTAAAAGCTGATGGAGTACAAAAAGCTACCCTTAGATGAAAAWTTCTTATTGAAGCACCTTCTCATAGCTACAACTCACCTCAAAGCCCTGCTCAGGGTATTATCCCAAACATTATCCCAGCCAGCCAGGATGGGAGACTCCACCCCAGGGAGCTCAGCAGCTGGTTCTGCAATTAGGATTTTGGACTTCCTACCCCTAAAATATCCATTTCCTTAAGGAGAGCACATTTCCACAGCAGCACACTSCATATTCCTCACTGGGTCAGACTGGGATTTAGGTTGCTCTGACTGGGACAGTAACACGCAGCACTGCCCAGATATGTCTGTGCTGGCAGCGTTCCCTCGCCTTCAGTTATCAGCAAAATGTTATCCTGCTCTCAAAAGCAAGACTGGGCTCCCCTCTTCTGGACAGCTGGGAAGGTGCAGCTCTCAATAAAGCTCCTGCACAAGGCAGGGAGAGCTTTTTGYTGGGCTCAGTTGGTAAAAAAATCCTTCCCCCAAAAGAAAACAAACTGCCGAGGCTGATGGCCTCAGCTTGTCTTCTAAGAACTTGCCTGCTCTCTAAAAAAAAGGTTGGGTGGGTTGATAGTAAACCCCAGAAACTTGGGCAGCACTTGAATCAAGTGCCTGCAAGAGAATCCCAACGATTTTTTTGGCAGCTATGGCTGACAGGAGATGGGAAACCAAGGCTGAGCTTTCCAGGTGCTCCCTCACCTGTGAGGTCAGCAGGGATGGACCAGATTGGGCAGCCAAGGGCAGGGACACAGCAAAGAACGTTTTCCTGGTTCCTCTCTGACTTAAACAATTCTTTTTCTTCTGCCACTGCATCCAAGGCTTGTATTTCTTTGGAAGGAAGTCAGAGACTGAAAGGATGTTTATTCAAACTATTATTTACCCCTCAGACAAGGACATCTCCAACACGACRCAGGCAAACACTGACTGCAGTTTGTATCAGGGGCTGTTGTTAGGAGAGAATGTGACTCCAGGCAAGAGGTTTTTGCMAAACACCTTCCAGGCCCAATTCTGCAATTAAACACACAGGATCCTGAGCTCCCACTGAAATTCAAGCAGCTACAAAATCAGAGCTCAGATGCACTTTTATTTATGATTTCAAGGAGACGATGGATTGCAGTGTTCCTCTTGGATCTCACTGTGTCAAGGGATGGAAATCAAAAGACAGGAATTTCTCAAAAATTTTTGGCTTTTCCAAAAAGCCAGCCTGCTGCAAGCACTGTGCACTACAGGCTATAGACATCTCTCGTGGTATTAGTTACAAATGGAAAAAGATTAGAGATAAAAACTTATTGATGTGGCTGCTTTCAAGCTTTGTTTCAAACCTCTTGCAAAGGCTGGTTGCCAACTGTTTCCTTATTAACCAGGGGTGGTTTGCAGTTGTGGTTATGATGATAAAATGCAATAATGATCCTCATCCTGGGCTGCCTAAAGGGAGAKGCTCACAGGATGACACCATCTATCCACGTGGATGTGTCAATCCAGTTTTGCAAGGAAATACTGGTCTTGAGGATACAAGTTTCCACAAATTTAGTAACCACAGATGATCAGCAAAAAGAAGAACTTATTTTTGCTGTGGGACCAAACTACCAGAAAAATTAAATAAGGAGAACAGCAGCACCAACTCCCTTCCCAGCACAGCACTGAGTTGCCTTAACAGCACCTTGTTTTCAGTTGTTTCAAAACAATTTCTTACCAAGCACTGGAAAATAAAACCCTTCCTCTCCAAGTGGGAGAAGTCAGGCCTCTTGCTCTACAAAAACATTTCCAAGTGTCCTTGATTCCCCTGAGAATATGCTGGTGAAACAAAGGCACTTTTCAGCACAAGAACAGGCAGCTGAAGCTGGAAAACAAGGTTTTCACCCCCACAATCTGCTATCAGCAGGGTGAAAACAACAGTCATGTGAAAAGGGCTGCTCACTCCCCCACACAGCACCCAGGWTACTCAGGGGACACAGAGCAGGGGTGACAGCGACAGCAAGTGTTTCTTCTAGGTTTACTCTGATTTTGGGGTGACAAATAKGAAATATCCATCCACAAAATGCAATTCAAGAGTTCCCCACCACTGCAGGGCCCTGTGACCTCCAAGGCCTGACTTGCTGATGCTCCTTCACTTCCAAGACCCAGCCAAGTCTTGCCATTCCAATGGTCTGAAAAAATGAAAAATTGCACAGAAAAAATGCACATCCAGGTGTGAAAATTATGGGCTTGGATTAGAAACAGGGAAAGAAAAAGCTCGCAGCATTTCAGAATCAAAGTGCTTTTCTTCCCAGAGAAATAACACTTTAAATAATTGAATGGTTTCAGTATTTGTTAGGATCTTCAAGTAAGAAACTACAGTTGTGCTCCTGGGAGATTGTCTGGCCTCAGCTCATGCAACTGCAAGCTCTGGCATAAAGTTTGCTTCTATCTTGCAAAAAACAGCAAAGTGAGGGAAAATAGGAAAATTCACAGCTAAATAAAGGAATATTTGTAATGAACTGCATCTCCAAGCCACCTGAAATGTCCTGCACAGACACAGATGTGCACACTTGAAGGGYTTTACTCAGTCAGGAGTTTAACAACCAAACAAAGGAAGGGCAGCACAGAGAGCTCTGCCTTGCTGGTGCTGCAGAGCAGGGCAGTGTCCAGGTCCATCCCTACACACCTTGGAGAACTTCAAAGGGACGGAAGAGTGACAAAGCACAGACACAGGACAGAGCTCTAAACAAAGCTCAGCCATCCCCACAGCACAGAAATGCTCCTGTTATCCCACAGGCACAGCTTGCCCTGGCAATGCTTGTTTTCATCCTTTTCCCCAAGTCCTGAGGACTCCGGACAATTCTCACCCACAGCTCTTCTCAATCTCACTCTTTTGTGGTCTTTTCTGAATTTAACACCTCAAATGGGCCCAAAAGGTTACAACAGCACCAGCTTTYCAATCAAACTCCCCAAGTACTGCACCAGTTTCCACTCCCTCCTCAATTTCTGTAATTGCCTCCCCACTTGAGTTCTTGTCTCATTCCTGCACAGCAATTACAGGCAGCACCACTCCCAGGTAAACCACATCCCAAGCACATCCCCAATTTAATAGCAGTACTCAGACAACCATGATTAAACTTCTGCTAGGACAGATGAGTGTCTCTCCTGTTTTTCTAAAGSAATACAAAAGCAGGGACAGGTTAAATAATTCCCTCGAGGTCAGGGGCWCTGTGGCAGAGATAGGATTAGGAATAGATATCAAAGGAGTGGGAAATAGAGAGTCACTACCCCATGCCAGCCTTCAGTCTGGTATTAAGAARTCACTGAGGAACCCTGACTGATGGTTCAAGGGTCAATGYTCCTGCTCTGAAACAGGACAGRAAAYAGAGCCATGCCAGGTGACACCTCAAAATCAGCTGAGCACTCACAACCCCTGTGCTCACCGATATTGCACTCCCAGCAAACTCATCTGTCAGGTGAAAGACAAATGAAAACCTGAGAGCTGGACAGGAGCTGCGAGAGGAAGYGGCAGCCAGTGATCAGCACAGTGACCAACAACTCAGAACACCCCAGCAAACAACTCAGTGAAAAGGACAAACAGCCTTGTATTGATCCCCTCCAGCACTAAATGTACCTATTCAGTRCTCGTTTTATCATCAGCTTCAGAGCAGCACACAGGCCTCCTGCTTCTGCTTGTGATCTTTAAATCAATTCCTCATTCACTTCCCTCCAGAGGGTGACAGGAAGGCAGTCAGAGCAGCTGCTGAGTGAGCAGCTCACAATGTCACCAGTGTAAGGGGCACAGAAACAGCTCGGTGACAACAGCAGTGGGGCTTTGCCTGCCAGAGTCATTCCTGAGAGTGGCATCCCAAGAGGAGAACCCCTGGCATTGCTGGCTGCACGTACCTGCCTGCCATCCTGTCCCACGTTGGTCTGGCCCCTCACCACAGTTCGAATGTTGTCATCCAGCCTCCTGCAGAAAAAAACCCTCAGTGTCAAACTCAATCTCTGTGAGCCTGACCCAAACAACCAGGGGGATCCTGAGAGCTACAGAATGGATTTACAATTAAAAAACCTGATGTTACCAGTGTTAAACTCACTATTCCCCCCTCTCCCCTTTCAATATCACTATCTTGCATAATTTAAAACTCCTRTTGCAAAAATAAAAATCCATTTCCTAATTTAACCCAGGGTTYCTTGCATTCCTGTTCCCTTAAGCAATACTGTCAGCTCTCCCTTGTCTGTTTGCATTTCAACTTTCCACATGTTGAAGTGCTCTCTCCATCATATGGCCAGCATAKAAAATTTAAGTATTTCATGCACAACTGTGTTTATTTTGTACTTTTAGGGCAAATAATTAAAAAGTACACTGTGAGGAATTTTACAATTTATATTCTTAACCCACGAACAAKAAATTATTGGCAGCTGAGTCTTTTGGCAGTTTGCTCTCTCAACCTTCAAATTGTACTAAAATTTGATACTTTTTGATTCTTAGTTGTTTTTCAAAGCTGCACTTTGCAACCCATCAGCCTAAACAACATGAAAGGCATGTAACAGCGGTGAAACATAAAAAAATACAATAATTGTCTCTGTGCCATTATTAGACTCCAGGCTGATCCTATCCATGYCTTTTAAACACACTAAATCTTATAAGCTGTAGTGCAAAAGCTGCRTTTATGAAGCCTTGGTGACAATCAGACCAGGCCATCTGAGATGCAATGAAATGAAGAAATATTTACCTTATTTTCAATCTGATTTTGTTCACAACTTCATCGATGTTTGCCAAAGACTGGAACATAAAAAAAAAAATTCAGAGAGAAGTGAAATGGTGAATGTTTTACAGAGAAATATGTCAGCTSTGAACACTTTATCACACAGGGCACTTGAGGAAGAGGAGAGCAATGGCTTCACTCTACAGGTGGAAAACTGAGACAAAACAACTCAGCTGCTTCTCTGTCACATCAGGAAGAGCAGAAAAAGACAGCTCAGGGCATCCCCCATCCCTGAGCTCTGCCTTGTCCTCTGTCAGCAAAACTGTGTGACAGTGACCTCCAGTGGGCAGCGGGGATGGGGACAGAGCCTTTGCCTCTGGGCTGAGACCCCCCTGCAGAGCCCAGACAARCAGAAAATGGGCTGGAAGGAGATGCAGTGAAGGCACTGCTGGGGAGAGAGCTCCTCGCTGCTGGCAAAGGGAGAAGAGCCAAGCTACACCGCTAGTAAAAGCTGCAAGCCAAAACCACCAGTGCTGCAGAGGATTTCAGACATGGCAGTGCTGGAGCAGCCTCAAAACACAAAYTTCAGCTGTAGAAACATCTCTGTTTTGCAAGAAGTTAATCCAAAACTCCCCCTGGGGATGAAGTTKGGAACACAAAGCACGGATGTGAGCCCACAGCAACCTCATTCTTTAAATCTCAAAAGAAACAATGGGGTTCAAACTCTGCTCTGACATTGTAACACCTGCCTGATTTGGCTGGAAACGCCAGGAACTCACCAATGATTGATGTATGGCAAGTTAAGACATTTACTCCATCTATACAGAAAACTAATTTATTTCTACAGATCAAAGCAGGACTTTCACTGCAGCAAGCACTCTGGGTGGAAGAGACCACAGAACGACAGCAAACCTTGTGAGATGCAAATTTAAGAAGTGATAATTGTTAATAGTCTCAYTTCCTGTGTTTTGGTTTAAATGAAAAGGTTTGGTATAGGTTTAAACACTACTTTGGTCATTTGCCATCAGGTTACCATGACAGTARAGGCTGGAAGCAAAATCTGATAATAAAAAGTGTGAAAATAAAGTCTGAGAGTATTTGGGGCATCACTTACTTGCTCAGTGGGAAAGAGAGCATTTATATACTCCACAGCATTGAAATCTGCTCTGTCCAGGGGATCTTGGCTGGGAAATACCTGGAGAGAGGGAGGAAAACAAACACAGTCAACCATCACTGATAATTTCTGTAACTTTACAAAGTTCCTACCACTTTTCCTTCCTCCAGCACCCACTTCCCATTGCGTTTCACAGCATTTCTCTAACAAGTGGCCCAGCTCTGCAGGGCTCTGACCTCTGAAAAATTACTGTGGACTTTATCAGCCTGGATAAACACAGATAACTCACACAGACGATTCTACACACAGCCCTGGCACAAYCCATCCAGGAATTCCCAAGACACACGAGTCAATAATCACACATCCTGAACCATCCTGATGCTTTTGTCTGGGAACAAACCCCAGTGCTCAGGCTCTGCCCTGCTCTTGGCAAGAGCTTTGCCAAGCCCTGTGGTGACAGACAGAGAGAGGGTTTGTTTCTCACAAAAGCCAATGTAATAGGAAACGTGATGAATTAAGGAGTGGTTGTACAAGCTCTCCTGAGACTTGGGTTTGCCACTTTTCACAGAAGAGGGAGAGAAACACGATCTGCTGAATGATTTGGGAAGGGGGAAAGCAGCTGTGGTGCAAACAGATCTCATCTCTCCTCAGGAGTTCAAACAACACAAACACGACTGCCAAGCTTTGCTTTTCATCCCCACAGACTAAAGCGTGGTGCTGTCCCTTCTCTGCTGTCACACTGAAGCTGTGGATGTCCCATCCCTGGAAGGGTTCAAGGCCAGGCTGGATGAGRTTTGGAGCAAGCAGCCTGGGATAGTGGAAGGCATGGGAGGAGATGATCTTTAAGACATGATCTTTAAGGTCCCTTCCAATCCAAAATGATATTTATTTCATATTCACAGAGCCATCATCATATTTACAATGCTCCATGGCCAGCCTGGCAAAAGCAGAGCTGACCCTACAGCATCCCCCTGCCCCTTGAAAGCCTTCACACCTGGGCACATGAAGCATTTATGCTGATTGACACATTYTGCACTGTAAAATCAGTGATTCTGTGAGATAAAAGCAAATTCTGCCTGAACCAGCCCTCTTGGGCAGCTTTCCCAGTCACTCYCGTGGCCAAGGAGCAGCAGGCAGCACTTAAACATGCATGAGRTCGTGGTGAGTGAGGAAAATGCTCTGACATCACCCCACTGTAAGGCCACAGCACCCAGCCCGCCCTGCTCACAACTCACACTCAATCAATCTCCACAAATTCCAAATCTCCACAAGTATGAGGAGCAGATGAAACAMGAGGTGAGATGGAAGATAAAGGCCGGTCAGGAACTGCACTCAAACTGCAGATAGAGATCAGTGCTGCAGGCAGCTGGAGCAGCTACAGGAGCTGTCACTCCCAGGAGTTTGTCACAACCTATTAATCAGAAATGCTACTCCAGGTTTGGTGGAGCACCAGTTCTGCCTGTGCTCCCCACCCTGCTTCAGGCAGGGCAGCTGAGCCAGCTCTGCTCATTTAACCAGAAATGGGCAGGTTTTACCCCAAACTGGTTCAGGAACATTGAACAACTTTATTATTGGGTTGAAAAGTGCCAGTGAGGAAGTGTTGGAAGGCAGCAGGCAGTGTCATCCTCAATAAGTCCCAGGGCTCAGGATGTGAATATTTACCCACAGCTTTACTGTCTGTTAAAATAATTCAGCCAGGCATGTAGTGGATTMTCCACTGCTCAAAATTCCTAAGTGCAGAGGATTTTTCCTCTGGACAGGCTCTAGGACCCCTTTAGAAGCTGCCATTTAATGTAGCAGTTCCCAAAGTCTCCCTTTGCTCTTCGAGAAGACCCACAAGCCTCAACTCCCAAGAAAGTGCAAAAACTTATTWAAATGACACTTTGTGAGACAGATACTGCTGCTGCCCAGAGTTCTGCTACAGGAAAAAGCCCTCAAGATGGAAGGGTTGGCTGCAGGCAGCACAGGCTCAGTCACAGAGGACAAGAGACCTTGTTTTACCCTGGGTTCTCGTGGGATTTTGATGGACTCCAAGTGCCACGAAAGGTTTCAGGGAACACTGAATCATAGAATACCCGCCGTTGTGGGGGACCCACAAGAATCAAGTTCAACTCCAAGCCCTGCCCAGGACATCCCAACAAGCTCACCCYGTGCCTGAGAGCGTTGTCCAAAGGCTGGCAGTGCCCAGCACCCTCAGCGTGAAAAAAAACCCCATGTGTATTCACCACAAGTCAAACCAAGATATTTCGATTATCCTCATTTCAACCGAGCCACAGGCACTGGACTTCACTGGGATGCTTTCCACACCACGTAACATGTCTGCAATTAGCGACGGAGCCGCCACAGCACCACCAGCACCGCACGGCTGACAGCGACGGCGACACGACGAGCCGCGCTCAGCCCCCAACACGGGCCCGGGATCAGAAGGTGCGGGCGCACCCGGGGCTGACGGGGCTCGGCTCCACACCGGGCACGGSCACCSCGGGGCTCCCCGGGCCCAGCAGCGGAAGGCCCGGAGCCGGCGGGGTGGGGCTCGGAACCGGCCGCGGGGCCTCACCGAGCGGCCCCGGGCCGCGCCCGCACCTGTCCCCTGAGCGGGGGGACCCGCCCGGCGCACCTGCTCGATGGCGGCCTGCACGGCGGGCGCCAGCTCCAGCGCCGCCTCCAGCCCGGCCTCCAGCTCCGGCTCGTCCTCCTCCATGGCGGCGCTGCTTCCGCCGGCAGCGCGCGGGGCGGGGCGGGGCCGGCGTGAGGGGCGTGGTCCCGTGATGGGGCGGGGTTTGAATAATCAGGGGCGGGGTTTGTGAGGGCGTGGTCTCGATGAGTGGGCGGGGTTTGCGCGGACGGGGGCGTGGTCTCCCGCCCGGCGGAGCGGGGCGCGTCCCGGCGGCGGCGGGGGCGGGAGCGGCGGGGCTGCTCCGGATCGAACCGAGCGGAGCCGAGCACAGCCAAACTGAGCCGGGCCGAGCTGAGCTGAGCCGAGCCGGGCTCTCCCGCCGCCCGGCCGGCTGTTGACAAGCGGCGGCGGGAGACAACGCGGTCGTCCCCATGTGGCGGACGCTGGCCCTCGCCTCCGCCTTCTTCCCGGGGCTCTTCATTCTCTGCATCCGGTTGCTGCGCTGGGCCGCCCCGGGATGGAGCCTCAAGGACCGCATCCTCCTCAGCGGCAGGTACGGGCGGGAGCGGCGGAAGGTGACGCGCACCGCGGCGGGACCCACCGGGACCGGGATGGGGACCGGGATRGGGACCGGGAGCAGARAGATCCGARCGGGCCAACAGCASCGAGACCCTCTGGCCGTGAGCCTGGACCCGGGGGTGTCCCGGCTTATGACGCTCCGGAAGACAGCTCTTGGCTGTCCTGAGCCCAGATCCCGCGAGGGGAGCAGGGACCGGCGGCAGGAGCATCCTACCGAGGGCGGGCATCATTTCCTGAGTGCGGGCATCCCCCCCGAGCGTGGGCATCACCCCCCGACCCCCCGAGCGCGGGCATCCCCTCCCCCGAGGGTAGGCATCACCTTCCGAGCGTGGGCATCACTTCCCGAGGGTGGGCATCACCTTCCGAGGGTGGGCATCACCCCCCAGCCCCGCCCGGCCGGACCCCGCCCCGCGGTACCGATGTCGGAGCGGGGATGCTYCGGCGCAGCTCTCCCTCTGCCCACGGGGAACCGGCAGCGCTACCTCCGACCCACGGGGGTGGAAGGGACGAGACCTGGCAAGAATCSCCCGGGAGGCAGCGCCTGGCACAGCCACCCCGACACGTCCTCGCCGCACGGAGCGGTGTCTGAGTGCCACCAGCTCTGCCAGCGCCAGCCCTGTGCCTCGGCCCYTCTGGGGTCACATTTGGGGTGACTCGTTTCCTCTCTCTCTCACTTTCAGGCTGGTGTCAACGGTCCAAGCCACGATGGCAACGGTGTCRGGGATCACAATTGTCCTCAGCTGCAAGAATGTGGTGTCTGACAGGTAACCCAGAGCCCCCCTGGTCCTGCTGCCCCATGGGGCCGGAACGTTTTCTGCCAAAGACTTGCATGCACAAAGGGGAGAGGAAAAACAGTTTCATGTTCCTCTTTCCTCCACTTGGGCTGAAAGGGTTGGGCAATGTGCTGTCTGTACACCCCCTGAACAGCACTGGCTTGCTCAGGCCTGGGGTTGCTCTGCCAGCACAGTCCCCTCCAGAGGATGGGCTGTGAAATGGGMTGAACATGAGCTAAAAATAAAAACATCATCATGGGGTAGGGAGTCTCCTTGTTGGAAGCTGAAATTGCTACAGAGTCAAGCAGACCTGGTGAGAACTGATTTTAGAGGTGCATCGCCTTCTCTCCACCAAAGGGATTCTGAAAGAGCCCAGAAATGGTAAAGTCAGAATGGAGTTTGCTCTGAAGGGAAATCCTGCTGCCTTGTCCTCAGTGCTCTGAGATAAACTGCCCAGAAGTGGCTCTCAGGAGGAGTGATAGCGTAATCTGGGTCAGAAGACTTAAAAACAGAGCTATTATCCAGACTAGCAGAGGGAAGATTGCAGGAGGGAAGAATATAATTATGCCGAGCTGCAATTCAACTGTCACACACCGATTTTAGGGTGATTTTTARGAAGGGCTGCCACTTTGGTCATGGCAGATTTGATTTTAAAACACAGATATGAATTGTCCTGCCTTGCTCTAGATAGCGATACCCATCCAGATTGCTCAGTCCTGCTTCACCCAGGCAATGTGTCAGTTACCTTTTTGCTGTAAAATAAAATTTCTGCCGTATAGATAAGGCAGATGATGAATCCCAGAGCCACACAGACGGGAGGTGCTGCCAGCAGCCCTCCTTCCCCCGGAGCTGTCTGCTTGCCCGGGTGTACTCAAGGCCAAGGGCTCTGTGCAAACACTTTGTGGGCAGAGACCTAGATTTTCTTTGAATCTGGAGGAAATAGAGCCCAGCACTCAGCAGGGAAGGCCTCGGAGAATGACAGCAAGACAGCGAGCCAGGAAACATCACAAAGAYTGCAGTAAAATTTGCCAATTTATTTACAGAGGCAGACAATCGTTACATTGCCGGCGCTGTAATTGCCCTCCAAAGCCCTGGGCAAGTTTTGCAAACACAATCACTCGCCACCCCTGCTTCACACCGCTTACATCTTTCCATCTGGAACGGGAACTCCTGCAACAGAATTTTTCCTGGGATGGCAGGAGAGCAAAAAGAAATTTGAGCCCCAAGTTAGGTTTTCTTTAAGCAGTAGAGTGATTTTGGTTTTTTTTTTTTTCTTTTTCTTTTTTTCTTTTTTTTTTAATCAGTGTGATTTTGCTCAGGACTTTTTAAGGAGGTTGGTGTCCCTGTAGAGCAGGGCTTGCTGCTGGCCCAGATTGTGCAACCAGGATTCCAACATGCTTTGGGAACAGGCAGCTGCCTGCAATTATTTCCCAACTGACAAACGCCTCATGGGGGTTTATTGCCTATATTGGATATTTTGTGCTTSCCTCTCCAAACTCCATCCCTGGTTAACTCTGAGTTCTCCACGTGCTTCCCAAACATCCTCTGGGTCAGGCAGACAGCTGGTACAGCGTGACAGGCAGGAGGGACCCAGGATTGGGGGTTTTGCACCACTGAGCACCAGATCTGGGGGTGCCAGGGCTTAGGGGAGATCACCTGCTGCAGAGGTGTCAGTGTGGTGCTGGATSCCCAAAAACGCTGTGCCCTGGGCTCGTGCAGCACATACCCGGCTGTGGGGCTAATCAGGATCCTTCATTAGCGCTGTGTTTGTGCTCAGCAAGGCCGAGCTCAGTGCCTGGCACAGCCCAGCAGGAGCGAGGCCAGCGCCGAGAGCCGCCCTCCACACGTACCAGGTACCTTTCCTCTGGGTCACTCTGTACCTGCTGAGCCAGACAGACTGAAAATTCTTCCCCTTTCAGCTTCAAAACCCATTGAAACGGTGCCATTTCAGTCCTAAAGGCTCTCTCCCATCTCCCAGAGCATCACAAGGTGCTCGGAGGGGTTGTGATGCCCCTGTGTGTGCTGCTCCTCCCCAGGCACTGGCTGGCTGTGGAGTACATCTGGGTGCTGGTCCCCTACATGACCTATGACATCTACGTCATGTACCTGTGCCACTGGCACAAGAGCCTGGAGAAGGGCATCGTGGAGAAGAAGCACTCGCTGGCCAGCGTGTGGAGCTTCCTCCTGCAGGAGAGGCTGATGGTCACCCACCACCTCTTCATCCTCATCGTGCTCACCCCCATCACTCAGGTAAGGGCTGCTGCAGGAGCCCAGGATCTCCTGGACATGCTGGCCACCCCTCCAGAGGGCCCCGTGCTCACTGCTGGCTTTTTTTACAGCACTTCAGGGGAGAGCTGGGCGACTTCTTTGTGGGCTGCATCTTCACAGCAGAGCTGAGCACGCCTTTTGTGTCACTGGGCAAAATCCTCATGCAGGTAGGTGAGGAGGGATGGAGCTCAGGGCTGGGAGCCCCACAGCACTTCATCCCCTGTCCCTGTTCATGCAGTGCCTGAGCTGGGGGTCTGGGAGAGGGGCAGCCCCAACCTCCCCTGCAGTGCTGCCCTCCTCCTCCCAGTGCCCCATCCCTTTCCCCCAGTGGCATCCCGGAACTGGGGGGCTGTGTCATGGGCTGGTGCTGCCCYCTCCTGCCTGTCCCTCCCCTGCACCACCCTGATTCCCACCCCAATCCTCTGCCCCACCTCCCTTCCCCTGCCCTCCACCCCAGCCGGGTGCTGCTCACRCCACCTTCACCTCCTTCCTCCCCCAGCTCAAAATGCAGGACACTCTCCTGCACAAGGTGAACGGGATCCTCATCCTGGTGACCTTCTTCCTGTGCCGCATCCTCCTCTTCCCCTTCATGTAYGCGGCCTACGGGCGCCAGGTTGGGATCCCCGCGTACCTGGTGCCGTTCCGCATCCCCCTGCACTGCAACATCGCCAACGCGTCCCTCATCGCCCCCCAGCTCTACTGGTTCAGGCTCATCTGCCGCAAAGCTGCCCGGCTCTACGGCGGCTCTCCCGCCCACCGCAGCAGATAACGGAGCCGGGAACGGCAGGGGCCGGCACAGGGGGGCCCCCGGCTCTTCTTCCACCGGGGAGCGGCGCGGCGGGAGCAGCGGTTCCGTCTCCAGCGCCGTGCCAGGCAGCGCCAGCCTGGGCTGGGAAGGTTTTCCTCCAGTGCCTCGTGTTCCTCCTGCTGGGGTGGGAGCCGGCTTGGAAGCAGCACATTCCTTCTGGGATCCGGCTCTGCGGCGCCGCCGAACTCAGGGTTACACGAGAGGGGTTTGCTGMGGCCCCCCCGGCGCGTCTGCAGGGCTGACACCGGACACCGGAGCAGCACGGCCGGAGCAGCCTGCGGTGGATGCTGCAGCGGGGATGGAG
>NW_026623394.1:199395-199611 GCF_030028575.1 Malurus melanocephalus
ACAGCTCTGCAGAGCCCTTCCTGACCTGTGCCAGCCCCAGCCGGGATGGAGCCACAGCACAGCCCTGCAGAGCCCTTCCTGACCTGTCCCAGCATCAGCCGGGATGGAGCCACAGCACAGCCCTGCAGAGCCCTTCCTGACCTGTCCCAGCCCCAGCGGGGCCTGGAGCCACAGCACAGCTCTGCAGAGCCCTTCCTGACCTGTCCCAGCCCCAGC
>NW_026623394.1:200741-204864 GCF_030028575.1 Malurus melanocephalus
AAAAAAAAAAAAAAAAAAAAGGGCTTTTTCCGACCTGTGGTTGTTGCAGAACCGCAGCTATCACAGTAAGGACCGAGAGCAGCTGATGTTACAAACCGCTTGCAACTCGTTACAGATGTTGTATCTCCCTGTTTTCATTGCGAATAACGTGCCTTATGTAAGGACAAAAAAAACAAACCAACAACCCCAGCCAATGAGGCACCTCATTTTGCACTAACACTGCCCTATTTACTATCAGGAGACCAATAAAGATTTCCTCTCTGAGTCACACCACTGGCTGGCTCTTCCACGTGCCGTTCATTGCTGGGTGGGGGCGTTACATGTGGGGTTACTGCTGCAACCCCACCTCCGGGCAGGAGCAGCACACGCCGATTTCCAAAGGCTCCTGCCTGTCCTAAACTCACCCAACTCGCTCCCCAGCCTCTGAATGGCTTCCCAGCCTCGGGCAGCCCGTGGTGAAACCAGCAATTCTCCCGGGACTAGGAGAGGGCTGGTGGCARAGGAGCCAGAGGGAAGTGATTTCCTCAGTGCTGGAGACTGCTGTGTAAATTCAGAGTTGCCAGCAGGCAAGGCTGCAGCCACAGAACCGTCAGCTTGGCTCAGGAACAGCTCTGTTCCAGTTATTCCRATGGAAAACCAAAGTGGCTCCTCCTACACATCTTTATATGGCTACTTCCACTGTTGCATGGAAGAAAACAGCAGGGAGGGAATAAATGCAAAAGTGAAAAATAAGGGTTTATTACAAATCTCACAAAGTCCAGATCAGGGATCTGTGCTCTCCTCTCCAGCTCCTCAAGCTTGYTCCCCTGCTGAGTGTGCTCCCAGCTTGCTGAGCTTCTGCAGGAGGGTTCCCCGCAGCTCCTCGTCCCCCACGCTGTCTGTGATGGCCTCTAGGAAGTGTCTGTCGTTGGCCCTGCGCAGCGCCGCGCACGGGGACGCGTCGGCCCCGCTGAACGCCTCGTACTGCGACAGCACCTCCAGGGCCACCACCAGCAATGGCTCCCCGCAGCCCCCGCCGGGCAGCATGGCAGCCACGTGCAGCAGGTGACACAGCACCTGGATGCACACGAAGGACACCTCCTGCACGAAGGTGCCACCCTCATTGGGCTGGGACGGGGACCCCACCGCRGCCTTGGCGGAGGCCAGCAGGGCGGTCAGGCTGGAGCAGTAGAGCTGCACYACGTGGAGCCAAGCGTGGGGAGGCAGCCAGGTGGAGCAGCTGGAGCTGCAGAGCAGCTGGAAGCCCCGCAGGAAGAGCACGGAGAGCTGCAGRTGGCGGGCCAAGGGGCGCAGGTTGAGCAGGGGCAGGTGCTGCACGTACTCCAGSGTGTAGGGGACGTGCAGCACCTCCCTCTGCAGCAGCTGCTCCGCCACGGCCGTCAGCCTCCCCCACTCGGCCTGGCTGCACCACGGCAGCACCTGCACCAGGGCCACCAGGAAGCCTTTGCTGAAGAGRTTCACCTCCTCGGGGTTGTCCACGTCGACGGCGAGCAGCTCCAGCATGGTGTCCCTGAGCGCYGGGGACACGCAGCAGCACTCCATCCACGCCAGCAGCCCGCTGCCCGGCCCGTAGGCTGGCAGGGACTGCGACGTCCACTCGTCCTCAGGGAGCCTGCACACCTCGAACAGCGTGGCCGGCACCTCGTTCTTGAAGTGGTCCCCGAAAAGCTTCTTCAGACGGAGCCCCACRGTCCAGTCCAGCGATGCCACCTTCCTGTGCAGCCAGGCCAGCGACTGCACCCACAGCTCCGGAGAGGGGACGCTCTCTGGCCCCAGCACCTCGCACAGCTGGCAGAGAATGTTCAGAATCAGGTCTTTGGTCTCCAGGGAAGGGTAAAGCTGCTCCTTAGGTTGATGCCAGAACTTGGTGTAACCATCCAGAAGTTTGCAGAGGCTGAGGATGAGTGGGAAAGGGTGGCAGGATTTGATCCAGTGCTCCTCTGAACAGCACGGTATTSCCAAAACCTTGCTGAGGATCTGCAGGCTCAGCTCAATCTGAGGAGAGTCTGACCTCAAACAGGGAAGGACAAAGGCTTTGGTCACTTCTGCAGGTGTTAAAAGAGGGGTGGCTGAGGGTGGCTGCATCAGAAAGGTCAGGAACTGAAGGAACTGCTCCTCTTCCCTCGCAGTGGAAAGCTTCCCCCACACCGCCTCCTCCAGACACCTCACCACCAGGCTGCRTGGCCTGCCTGGATCCTCGTGGCTCTCCAGGGAGCTCAGTGCTGGGAAGGAGCAGAGGATTTGGCYGAGGAACTGGTGTGCTCCGAGGTTGACCACAGCAAGGTGACAAACCTGCTTCACCGTGGCCTCGGGGTAGAGCAGCGTGAGCCTGGCCACAGCAGCCACAGCCCTGCTCAGCCCTTCATCAGACACACTCTTRGTGATCTGGTTGAGAGTCACATTCAGGTCCTCCTGGAAGCCCTCCCTGACAACCTGCAAGTTCTGGGACAGGCCCTGGCCACCCCAGGATGCCAGGACACCTGAGATCACTTTGTTTTTGTCAGGCAGTGAAAGCTCAGYGTAGCACTCCACGATGGCTTTGCTCACTTCCATCTGCAGCTCTCGGGCCTCCTTGTCTTGGCAGGACRTGGCAAAGCTCACCAGCGTCTCCAGCAGCTCCAAAACCAGCTCAGGTTTCTGGAACAGAGCTTTGTTTTCAACAAGGCACTCGACCCAGGCCTTTGAAAAGGCCCAGGTCCTTTCAGATGCAAACACAGAGCACGTGTCCACATGGCGCTCCAGCCTCTGTGCAATGATTGCCATGGCAACTGAAGACACCAAGCTGGTGTCCAAACCCTCCAGGACAGCGCTGGTGTCCCTSAGAAAGTCCTTGGTGAGCTGTGCCAGCTCTGACACTGCCTGTGTCTCACCCTCCCCCAGGTCCCCGGTCTGTGAGAGGCAATCCAGGCTCTTCCCAAGGGCGGTCAGAGTGTCCAGGAGCCGATAGCTCTCRTAGCAGAGCTCCTCAGAGCCCTTCAGAGTGTCCTGCAGCTCCTCTCCCCAGGCCTGCAGCAAGCTGAGCAGCAAGTYCAAGCCAACAGAGAGCTCCTCACGAGACAGTTTGGTCACGGGCAGGAGGCTCAGGCTCCTCTCTGCCTCCCTGACCTTCTCTCCCAGCTCACAGGGGTGGTACKGGCTGTCAGTGTCACTGCACCACAGGCTGACCACGGCACCGAGCTTGCCCAGGTACTCTGTGATGGGCAGGGGGCTGTCCCCGCTCCCCAGCCCAGCGCTCAGGCGCAGCAGCTCGGCCAGGTTGGCCAGGGCGTAGCAGCGGAGSCGGGGCTGGGCGATGCTGCCGCGGGTGTGCTCCAACCCCTCCAGCAGCACCATGGACAGCCCGCTGGCAGCCGGGGGGTTCCCGGGGTCACCCTTGAACCTCTTGGGGGGCTGCAGACCATCCTCCAGGCAGGACTCACCGCCGTGCTGATGGATGAGCGCGCCGAACGCGGACACCATCGCGTCCTCCTGTCCCTCCTTGTGYTTCATCACCTCCCACCACACGTCCAGGAAGAACCTGATGTCCGACGGGGATGTCTCGCTGGAGATGTACTCCACCAAGCTCTCCAGCTGCCCCCGGCACACATCGGGAGGCAGCGCCAGCAGCAGCTGCACGAAGAGCCGCGGCGCCCGCAGCGCCTTCACCAGCTCGAAGAGMGCGGTGTGGTTCACATCGGGGATCATCGCGCCCACCGAGAAGAACCCGTCATCCTTCCATCCCCACTCCAGCGAGGCGGCGGGGGGGGCCGGCAGCAGGATTTTCGCCCACACGATGGCCACGGCCTCCTTCTTCCAGAGCCCGTGGYCCCGCGGCGAGGGGCAGCGCTCGCCGATCTCCCGCAGCGCGTCGGTGATGGGCACCCCGGCGCGGGGCCAGTCGGCTTTGCGCAGCTCCCGCAGCGGCCGCGGCTGCAGCAGGCGGGCGGCCAGCAGGAATCCGCCGTGCAGGATCGCCGTCTCCTCGCCCACGGCCCASGGCCCCGCGGGACATCCCGGGATGGCGGCTCCGCGCTCGCCCGCCTCCATGGCGGCGCCGGCGTGTGACGTCATGCGCGCGACGCGGTGACGTCACGCCGGCATCCCGCCGCCCGCAGCGCCCCCTAGCGGCGCGGAGGTGTGTGGA
>NW_026623394.1:205410-209377 GCF_030028575.1 Malurus melanocephalus
TAGGTGCCCAACGCTGGTGATTGTGCCTCATTTTCTCGGCGAAACTTAAATGAATTTCATGATGAAAACCTGATTTAAGGCATTTAATGTAAGATTTCATCAAGARAATGATAAGCCAGGGAGCACACCTGGCACGGACAATGCCAGGAATGCCTCCCTGTATTCCCAACTTTTATTCCACCAGCCAGAGGAGACTTCATTCCAGCAGAATAAACCCTGAACTGTTATTTCCAAAGGCAGTTTCTCACCAAAAGCTCATTGCAAAACTCACTTCAAGCTGCCCCCTGGCACCTCAGCAGACAGTGCAGCWACAAACCACAAAACACAGCCTCAGCTCCCTCCTGGAATGTGGAAATCTCCTTGGGAAGGGGTGGAAACCACCCCTGCAATAACAGRATCCCAGTGAGAAACACAGCACAGGCTTCTGGAGTGCAAATTTCACCTTGAGAGCTGGGGAAACACCTTGGAATGAAAATAAGGATATTCACATGGCTTGGCAAAATAATTTCWTTGTTCCCAATAAAGGGATGCATTCCCTGTTCCCTGCTCCAGTTCAGGGGTTGCAGCCACAGCTACCTCAAAATCTCCTCTCCAGCCTGAAAATTAAAGGAYAGTTAAAGCAATTTAATCAGAAAATTAATTAATTAGAAAATAATGTATCTATTAAGCTTTCTTTCAAGCATAACAACAACACAGAAATGTGAGGTTTTCTCGACTGACGACCCCTGGTTTTGAAGCCAAAGACTCTGCCTGCTCCTTTGCTGCACAGCCCCATTTTTTTGGAAGGAGGAGATGTGATTTGCTGGGAAGGCGAGAGCAGCAGCCAGAGACATTGGCTCAAATCAAACCACCACAGCACATCCCAGAACCCTCAGATCAGGAGGGCAGGGCAACACTTTAACCAGGATTGGCATTTTCTTGGAAGAAATCCAAGGCACGGAGGAGCAGCCCAGTCCATTCCTGCAGCTAAGCCGAAACCTTCTTCCTGTTGTGATCAGCAAACCACTTGTCACTCTTGTCTGCAGCCATGGCCTGCACAAAGACAGTGGGAGTGTGGTCAGAACATGAGGAAAGCTCTCTGGAGGGAGAAATTATTTTTTAGCTACTGATAAGGAGAACAAACCATGGAAAAAAATATTCTCTGCCACGGTAAATAATGCAAACCATGCCCCAGTGAGCTTTGAAAACTGATCTATTTTTCTTACCAATTTGCTTCTAAATAAAACTCAGCTTGGAATGAAAATTGGATTCTACAGATATCTCTGATCAGAAAGAAAATGAGTCTGCAGTCACTTACATCATCCAACAGCTTGCCACCGTTAGGGTCCACCTTGGACAGCTCTCTGAAAGCTTCATCTCCCACAAAACAGATTTCATGGCCATCCTGAACGGGAGCAGCTCAGTTATAACAAACAGCAGAGAGCAATTTAAACCAAATTTAATAATTGTTTTCAGTATTACTCACAGGATCAGCCAGAATGACCACYTGCACCGTGGCTTTGCCCGGCGTGTCCAAACTGACCAGAGGCGTCAGAATTTTCTGGTTCTCCTTTTTCATCAGGGCTTCGATGTTTGGCAGCTTAAAACAGAAAACAAACCAAAATCACCTCACTGCAAGAAAAATAAACAAACTATCTGCTCAGAGATATTTTGTTAACATTGAACATTGATTTCCTCAGCTCTGGAGAAAGGAAAGGGGTGCTGGAGGTGTGGCTGTTACCTCTTCCTTGGCGCAGGAGAAGGCRATGCGCCCGAACGCTGTCCCGTGGTCCACTGCCCCTCCAACAGCCTTCAGCTCCAGCTTGCACTAAAACAGCAAAAAAAAAACCAACCTGGCTTGTAAGGACACTGCTCTCAGGCTGCAGCTTTTTGTCCAGGTTGTGGGTGATTCCAAAATGCCCCCCTGAGACATTTCCCAACAAGCCAGAATCACCAGAGCAAACCACAGACTTTGTGAGATTTGTAATAAACCCTTATTTTCTCTTTTGCATTTATTCCYTCCCTGCTGTTTTCTTCCACTGAGCAGTGGAAGTAGCCATATAAAGATGGGTAGGAGGAGCCACTTTGGTTTTCCATCGGAATAACTGGAACAGATTTTTTGGATTGGATTTTTTTAAAAACGCAGTTGAGTGTACACAAACTTCAACTGAAACACTCCTAATTAAGTGCACAGTTGCTTTAATTAAGACCCTTTTTYCTTTTAAGTTTCTCATGAAACAGAAGCTCCAGTGGTGAGTTTTCCAAGGACTGACCTGATTATCAGCATAGCCCAGCAAAGCCCTTTGTTTCTCCTCATCCTTCTCGTATATCTTCATCCCAAGCAAACCAGACCAGTAGCTCACAGACTTCTGCAGGTTTGAGACACCCAGGGTTACCTTYAACACAGGATCTTGAGGATTGCAATAATTGGGAATTAGTCACAAGGTTTAAATGCAGTTTTACACTCTGGAGAAGCAGCAAAGAAATTATAAAAAGTTGCTCAGTTTCACAAAATGCCATCAAAATAAATACAAAACACAATATCCCACTGGAAACACCCTCAGGAGTGAATGTTTCACCTTGCTTGGGCKGTTCCTTGTCTTCCAGGTAGAATTTGTATCCTCCTGGGGCTTCAGCTTCAAAGACACCAGAGGTGACTTCTTTGAGGGGCCACCCCATCTTCTTG
Organism: Malurus melanocephalus; assembly: GCF_030028575.1. Lineage (NCBI taxonomy): Eukaryota > Metazoa > Chordata > Aves > Passeriformes > Maluridae > Malurus > Malurus melanocephalus. The sequence goes on from NW_026623394.1 coordinate 208,076, forward strand.
GCGTTGCTCACAGCCTGGCTGGACACCAGAGTGATGCCCTAAGGAAGACACGACAAAATCCATGGAGACATCACCCATTTTCATGCATGAAACACGAGATCTGTCTGCTGCCAGCTACCAAATCATAAAAAACTGAGTAATAATAAATAAAAAGAGCATTTTCCTAMAGCAGGATCCTCCCTAGCTCAGCAYTCCATGTTGGATCTSCACACACAGCTCAAGAATTGCYTTCKGGACACTAAATGAACACAAATCAGCTCTGGTTTCTGCTCTTCCAACTCAGARACAACCACAAAAGCAAGACTGAAGTGTTTCAGGGACCAAACCAGCATAAAAAAAAAGCAGCTGGTACAACCCACATGACAAACAGGCTCCTAATTATTAAAGYAGATAATCTTATCACGGGAAGGTTTGGCTGCTTGGAGGGGAACTCACCAGGAAGTCGTTGCCCAGGCGATATTCTCMAATGCCATAATTGTAAGTCAGCTCTGCAACAAAGTGATTGTCCTCTGGTCCATAGCCCACCATGGTCTTGCTCCATTTGCCATCATAAGGGCTGCAATACCCAGATTATCTTTATTTTARTGTCGTGAGTATTAAAAACAACCATCGAGAACTGCAGGTATTTCTGCTTCAAGGAGGAATTGCATTTCTAGAGTGAAATAATGACATTTTTGACCCCGGGCTGCCGTTCATGGCCATGTGATAACAGCAATTCTGCCTCATTAACAGCTCCTGTTCTAAGAGCASAGACTGCTCATTAGCAGCAATTACATAATCACTTCCTTATTGCTAAGTAGGAAAGGGCACCAAACTTTCCTACTAAGGTTCCTTCCATTTCAGAAAGAAAGGCTTTCYCCTATTTCTTCTTTCCTTCATTCTTTTGTCTTCACAAAAGCTTTTGGGGCTACCAGGAGGGATTTTTAACTTGAGAACCTCAACAGTGCCACGTCTGTGTAATAATCAGTGCAACTGAATGTAGCTCATGCTAAACTTAGAAATAATTTGATATAGTTGAGTATCAGTCTATACATGTGTCATACAGGAATATTTATGTYCAGTAAGCATCACRCCTACACAGAATRGGGTTGGTTCCAAKGGAATCAATTTAATAAGAAACAAARCAAACCCTATTTTACAAAGAAATAACAGTTGGTATTTCTGACGGGCAGTCAGGGCAGGCAGGGCACTCACCCGTTGCAGCTGGCCTTGCAGCCCTCCTCGAACTCCTCGTGCCTCAGCACCTTSAGAATCACAGAACRCTTTGGGTTGGGAGGGGACCTTGAGAATCACCTCGTCCCA
>NW_026623394.1:210696-260335 GCF_030028575.1 Malurus melanocephalus
CAACCGCAGTCGCCTCCGCCCGCTGTGGAGCGCAGTGCGGCCGCGCCGGGGCTGTGGTACGAGAAAGCGGCGCCCGGGGACCGCAGGCTGGGGTGAGCGCGGGGAGCGGGGCCCGGCCGTGTCCCGCCGTGGAAGCAGCGCTGGGATAGCCGGGGCACAGCGGAATGGGAGGGAMATTCCGCTCCTGGGGGTGATGGGGGAGACTGACACCCATTGCCGGGCTGAAGGTACCGGGGGTGCTTCACAGAAACGGGGAGTTGGAAGGGATCTTAAAGATCATCCAGTGCCACCTCTGCCATGGGCAGGAACACCTTCCACTGTCCCAGGGTGCTCCAAGCATCATCCAACCTGGCCTTGGACACTTCCAGGGATCCAGGGGCAGCCACAGCCTCTCTGGGCACCCTGTGCTAGGGCCTCACCACCCTCAAAGGGATTAATTTCTTCCCAATATCCAATCTAACCCTGTCCTCTGGCAGTTTAAAGCCATTCCCCCTTGACCTGCCACTCCAGGCCCTTCTGGAAGTCCTTCCCCAGCTCTCTCAGAGCGCCTTCAGGTACCGAAAGGTGCTCTAAGGTGACCCCAGAGCCTTCTCCAGGCTGAACAGTCTCAACTTGCCCAGCCTTTCCCCGCAGGAGAGGTGCTCCATCCCTCTGATCATCTTTGTGWSCTCCCASTGAAGCTCTTGGGAGCTGCCAAAGGTCACACTGAAGGTGTTGTCAGTGTCACAGCCACGTTCTCTGAATAATTTCTCCACAGAAAAGTKGTGACTATCGCCAAGTCAAAGAAGTTCCGGGATAATCACGGGAAGGTTCTGCTGGAGGGGCACAGGCTGATCAAGGATGCACTGGAGGCAGGAGCTGTGCCACAAACGCTCTTCTTCAGCACCGTGGGGCACCTGAAGCTGCTGCCTGAGGCAGAGATTAAAGGAGCCAGCTTGGTTAAAGTGAAATTTGAAGACATTAAAACCTGGTCTGACCTCGTAACTCCTCAGGGGCTTCTAGGTAAGTTGCCTCTGTAACAACTTGGAATGAAAATTCCAACAAGCAATGCTGCTGAAAGRGAAACTTTCCATATTTAGGATAATGACTTAATGATCTTTCCTTAGACATAGCAATGATGCTCCAGCCCTGCTGGGAAATAAGTTTTCCTTGCCAAGTGACAAAYTCTGCTCGAACTTCCTTTAGGTGGTGCTTTTCTTAACACTTCCTCCAGCACATTTTTATTGGGATTTGGGCCAACTCTCWCAGAGCAGGCCTGTCCTTGGGGTGAGTCAGTCACAAACCTGTCACACTTCATTTCCTCAGGCATCTTTTCCAAGCCAGACCCTGCCAAGATGTCCTACCCTGCTGCTCAGCTCACCAACTCCCTGCCACTGCTCCTCATCTGCGACAACATCCGAGATCCAGGAAACCTGGGAACCATTCTCAGATCTGCAGCAGGAGCAGGCTGTGAGAAAGTGCTGCTCACCAAAGGTAAGAGGAAAGTTTGAGTAACCTGGGGGTAAGGCAGAGAATGAGGTGCTTGAAGATGCTTGTGAGGGAGGGTTTGGTGTGGTTCCTGTGGCTGCTGAATCCCATCTTTGTGGAAGTCCCTGCACTGTCACTGTTTCTTCCCGTTCCTTCCCAGGCTGTGTGGATCCCTGGGAGCCAAAGGTGCTCCGTGCAGGAATGGGGGCTCACTTCCGTGTGCCCATCATCGCCAACCTGGACTGGGAATCCATTCCCACCAACCTTCCCGATGGCATCCAGGTCTGCGTGGCCGACAATGACCCAGGAGCTCTGGCCGGCACCACGCCCGTGCCCAGAGGGGCTGGCAGGGCTGGCTCTGCTCCTGACAGCCCAAAAACTCCTGTGAAACCCAGCCCCGAGGCTGCTCCTGAGCATGAGGATGAGGAGGGAGCAGCAGGAATCCCAGAGCTGGCTGCACAGCATTACTATGAAGACTGGGCACAGATTCCAGTGGCCGTGGTGATCGGAGGGGAGACCCATGGCCTGAGTCCAGCTGCACTTCAGCTGGCAGCCAGCACAGGGGGAAAGAGACTGGTCATTCCCGTGGTGCCAGGCGTGGACAGCTTGAACTCTGCTATTGCTGCTGGCATCGTGCTCTTCGAGGGCAAGAGGCAGCTGCTGTGGAGGCACAAGCAGGAGGATGGCAGGGAGAAGCTCCCTGTACCGGGCTGAACTGTTGCAGTTTGGGTGCTGAAGGAGCACCTCTTCCCTTCGGTTCCCTTGAGAGTTAATAAACGAGCAGCTCRGGCTGTTTGGTTTGTAGTAAATGAGTATTTAAGGCTGGAGCCGTGCTGGGATGMGTGTGTGGCTCGCAGTGGATGTGGTGGCCACATGGTGATGCTAGAGAGAAGGGAAGGGTGATCGCAGTGAAACAAGGGAAAGGCCGGGTAGCAGCCCTGGCCTCTCCTCAGCGGCTTCCCTCCTGCTCCAGCCCTTCTCACCCAAACATCCGCGGAGCCCTCAGTTCCCTCATCTGTGCTGGCCCAGCCAGGCTGCTGCTGGCAGTGGTTTTGGGGTCAGAAAGGCCAGATTGCTGCCACCAGGACAGGTCCTGCCTGTGCTCACCCAAACCCCGTGCTCCAACAATCACTCTAACCCTGCCACGGGCCAGGCTGGCCAGGGCTGGCTGTGCTGTGGGGTGTCTGAGCTGGCCAGGGCTGGGTGTGCTGTGGGGTGTCCGAGCTGGCCAGAGCTGGCTGTGCTGTGGGGTGTCCAAGCTCGGGCACTCCTGACCTCACCGCTGCCAGGAGGTGCTGAACTGGAACTCCTGTAACTCCTCACCAGTCGGTTCATCTCTGCTCAACAGGGRAACCTCTGAAACGTGCAAAACACAGGCTGGATTTATACAGGCCGAGCTGGCCGCTGTTCCYAGCTCCTGGCAGGGTGGGAAGCTGCAGCAGGATAAAAGGGGAGGCCGTAATCCTACCATGGCTGACTAATGAGCTGAAAGGAAAAAGCAGTGGCTTGCACAACACCCGCTATTCAGGCCGGGAACGCCCCAGTGGCTGCCAAAGGGCTCCCTCCCTCCCGGGGAGCTCTGACCCACCCCAGCGAACCAGGCACAAGCAGGGGCTGTGTGAGCCCACGGGGGGGACACACAATCCCAGGAGCCACCTACCCATGGGGTCAGGCTGGGGACTCCTCTTCCCACACGCAGGCTCCCTCTCCATGACAGCAGGACACCGCAATCGGCACCTCCGGGGACGAGGTCTTTGTAACAGTTTTATTACAAAGTTCCAAACACCATGTACAGTTTTTACAATGTCACTTTTCAAGGGCTCTGCTGTGCTGCTTCGCTTAGGAAGGGAGGGTTTTTTTTCCTTAGTGTTTTCTCTTTTTTTTTTGGTTATTTTTTTTTTAAGAACAGCACCATTAACGTTGAGTTTGGGACACACCTACGAAAAACAGCTCAATCAACTAACACAGAGGGGAGAGGACGATTCATACCAAAGAGAGGGACGAGAGGGAGAGCACAAGGAAGAGACGAGAGGTGAGGGCAGCCCGGTGGTGATCCTCCTCCTGGCTCAGCGTGGGAGGGACAGAGTGAATACCCACCCACGGCAGGGGGATGGACCCTGACACGCACAGCCAGCGCTGCCTAAGGCTGTCGGTGCTTCGAGTGGGGGGTGGAAAACCCACGAGGAAAGGTCTCACCCCCACGAGGAAGAGCTTGGCTGTGCCGTGGTCTTTCAGAGGTTGTCAGCAGTTAAGACTTTGTCTTGGCCTTGTCAGGGCACTTATGTGGGAGAGAAGGACTGGCCAGGGGCGATGGAGACAGTTTCCTTATTGCTTCCTGGAAGTCATTTAGTCAGCAGGGGTGGTAACAAAGGGAAGAAGGGGAGGGAGGAGAAGGAAAAGAGCCCAAGAAGCCCACCCACTGCCTGATGCATACGTTGGGAAGAACACCATGCAAAAAGATTTGCCTGCTAGCTAGTGCCGTGTATAAAATAATGATACGGTAACAGTTCTGGCCTGGTTATTAAAGAATATATCACCATGAAGCACAAGCGAAGTCTCCAAACGCCAACAACTCCCTGCTGAAAGTGCATCTCAAGGAGTTTGCTTAGGAGAAGGATTCACTGCGTAAAACAAGGCACCACAAGAAGGTTGGATACTGGGTYGGGCGTGAGGACACGCTGGAGAATCCACAAGCGGCGGAAGAGAGAYCTAGTTTTAAATAACGTCTGTTGGCGCCCAGGCCCCTTAGATGGGCTCGGGTTTTAGCTTGTCTGCTAGAAAGTCGCTGACAAAGGCTTCCACGATTTCGGGCGTGATCTCCTCCACATCCATCACGTACTTGGCCCGGGCTGACATGTCCAGGATGGTGAGCAGGGGTGCAGCCTCGGGCAGGTTGGTGTAATCGCGCAGCGAGTCGGTCATGTCGTCCTGGAGGCCAAAAGGAGGACAGAGGAGTTGTCAGCAGAGCCAGGACACCAGGAGCAGAYTGCTGCTTCCATGGCCCAGCTCACAGTGTATCCCAAAGGGTTGGGTCTCAAACCAGCACTGCAGGACCACGAGTACAGTGGGAACACTCAACTTGATGCCTGCTCTGCTCTGGTTTCTGTCAAAACCACACTGATTTGGTTTATCCCAGGCTGGAATGGGACTCACACTCCTCCCACCCAGAGATGCTGCTTCCATACTGACCCGCTGCCCCAGCCACCCCAGAGCCTCTGGGGACATCTACAGCTCAAGGAATTGGGGACAAGTGCTGATTGTGGGGACTGCCAGCTCTCTGCCAGCACAACCACGGCCTCGCTGCTCACCAAGGGTGGATAGCAAAGGGACCCAACTGCACACCCGGAACAAAGCAAAGAACAGGAATGGGATGAAGACTTGTGCTTTGAGCCCTCCCCTCGGCCAAGCACGACACAGCTCTGCGCAAAGGCAACCATTTATCCCTCCCAAGKCTGTGGGATACAAAGAGCCAGCACTGGTGCGATTCACCACCAAGCCCACGATGCCGCACCCGGAACGGGGCGTTCCTGGACGCCCCTTGCGAGGGGCAGGAATGGAATCCGTGCACCTGGTTGGCGGCCGGGGCTCTGCAGCGCGTGGCGGCAGCGCTGGGGAGCTCCGCTCGCGCCTCCCCTTCCTTTGCAGGGGTTTCTGGCGCAGCTGGACCACGTGGCTGGAAGGGCGAGCAAGGCTGGGCTCGTCGCCTCGGCCGCCCCCCACCCTTCCCGCCTCCCAGCCCAGGTGTCGGGACGCCTCGTCCTTTATCTGATCGCTGCAAAGGCACCAAGGAATAGTTTTAATCAATGCAAAATCGGTCCAGACGGCGCTGGGAGAGCAATGGGAGGCGCCTGCTCCGGCCATGGCCGGGCTGCTTTGTGCGTGGGGGCCAGCGGAGCCCCGGGGCCAGCGCTCCCGGCTATTGAGGTGACGGATGAATGGGACGTGCCGGACGCTCCCCATTCTTCGGCCCGGCCGCCGCAGGGCCGTCGGGAGCYGCATGAATAGCAGCAATGTTTCAGCTACAGCCGGCGAGCCAGAGGAAAACGCTTCGCAGGCTCTGGGGGAGGGGGGAAGGTCCCGGACCCTCCCAAAATAGCCCTTTCCAACAAGGGACTTATTCAAGGGTGCRGGGCTGGGCTGGGATGCTCAGAGACCCGTTACGGTGGTGGGAGCGGCAGCGGCTGTACGGAGGGGGCCAATGGGGCTGTGGGAGGTGGCAGTGGGGGCCTGTCTGGCTGGGGGGGCCTGGGTGTGGCAGTGGGGACCCTTTTGTCGCAGGGCGGCTCTGGAGGGCTCGGCGCATGGAGCGCTGCGGCTGTGACGTGGAGTGCAGGACGGAGCAGGCGCAGCGGCTGCCACCTGCCCGGGCCCTGAGCGGCGATGTGGGAGGGGAGCTGCAGGCCTGGGGGTGCCGGGAGCTTTTCTGACCTGTACACAAAACCTCTGTGCACCAGACTGCAGCAGGGCAAATTGCCTGGGAGCAGGAAAGGGCAGCCAGAAGTCCTCTTTTCCCATTTCCCGTTCTCCCCAGCAGATCTTTGACTCCGAGCACTGGAGCTTGCACATGCCCCAAGTACCAACCCAGCCAAGGCCAGCTCAGGGAAACAGCCAAACTTTCAGTGGCTGGGCTGGGCTAAAACCCAAGCCCTGCTCATCTTCCCCTGCCCAGCCACTGTCCTGCCCCAGGGTTGAGAGGTCAGCAGCCCCAGGCTGGCAGCTCCACTCCCTTCAACCTCTCACAGCCCCACTCCRCCTGCCCCTCTCCCACCTTCAGGCTTTTCCACCTCTGAGCAAACACATCTGGGACCCTTTTGCTAGAAGTAAWACCCAGCAAGGAGAGCACAGACTGAGCCAGGCCTTAAGCCTGGTTTTGCTCCGCAGTGCCTGACAGCTGCAGTAGCTCCGTGCCTCAGTTTACCCATTGAACAACAGTGGTACCCAACCCTGCTCAGTCCCTATGCCCAGCAGGACACAGCCCTGTGCTCTCCTCTCACTTACCTCACCCGCCACGAAGAARAGCAACGGTGCCTCCTCATCTTTGGCTTTGTACTTGGCTATGATTTTTTCAGCTATGGGCTGAATCAGTTGTTTCGCYGCCTCCGACTCCCCGTCATCCTCTGAATCTGCAGGGCAGGGGGTKGGGGAGACAAAAAGGAAGAGGCAAGGCAAAGAAAGGAGGTTAGGATCAAACAGATGCTAACGGGCCGGTGGTTGGCAGCTCTGTCCCGCAGCACCACCACGCAGGAAGCAGGAGCCCGGATGCGAGGCACTGACTTCAAAGCTGCACGGCTCCGGAGCAATTAGGGAGCAGCTGAAATGCACCACAGGGAAACACGGAACTAAAGAGAGACTCCKGCTCCCCAAATACTCTGCTGCTCACTGCTGGTGATGCACAGGGACAAAAAAGCYGCTTTGTGGCTCGAGCGTGTTCTGAAGACCAAATGAAGGTGCTGATCTGAGGCTGCTGCCACCCCTGCCCGCCACCCACCATCTCTCTGCCTTGGGATGGCTGAGCCGTGGCTCTGCTGCTCCAGACTCAGCGCTGTGAAGGCGGCTTTGATTTGACAGAGGTAGAGTAGAAAGAGATGGCAGCATCAATCAAATGTCAGCCACCACTGAAGTTCAAATAGTGAGCTGCCAAGAGGAGAGTCTGCATCCTTGGGAAGCACTGAGATTAAAAGATTCCAATTCGGGGACAACTTTTAGGCTTTAAAGGAAGAAGGCACAACAGAAGCCTCTTGTCTCCCCTTGTGGTCCCTGATGTAATCACCTGACATGACAGGTCCAGCCTCCCGCTGGGACAGGCCATGCCCACACCCAAAAAACTCTCTGGCTTGTTCCACACATCCACTGTTCTTCCCCAAACAAAGCAGGAGATTCCAGAGATGCTGCTCGCTGGATTTCAGGGTCTGTCCTGCGTGCATGGCAGTGATGAATACGCCGAGTTGCGGGGTGTCTGCAGGGATTGATTTTCCTACAAACATCGGCTGCTGGCAGCRCTCCAGGCAGCCCTGCACACTCTGGCTAACCCAGCCCTAACCTCTCCRGGGAAGGAGGTGGATGGGCCAGGATTTATTCACCACCAGCACTTGCTAAGCCTGCCTTCTCCTGGGGGTGTTGCTGCCTGTGCTGGGCAGGCACTGGTCTGGTGCTGGGGGGTCCCTGTGCCTGCCTTGCTGCAGCACCAGCACATCACTGRTGGATTTCACCAAGACCATCCACCCCCAAAAGCACCGAGCAAGAGCCCCAGCTGCTCTCCCGATGAGCTGTTTGCAGCAAGGTGATAGAAAAACTTCACTCAGAGCAAGATAAAAATAACTCTTTCCAGAGGCCTGCAGCGCCAGCCCCAATCCATCAGGCTTGGCGTGGCCAGCCGGTCCTTCCCGCGTGAGGAGAGGATTTTTGGCTCTGTGCTCACATCCCCCGCTGGGCTCTGCTGAATAAATAACCAGGGTCAAAAGGAAATCTGAAAGGGAAGAAGGAAAGGAGCGAGGGCTGTGTTATCAGTGCTGCAGAGGAGGGAGTGCTGCTCACAAAGGGCACGTGGGGAAGTGGGACACAAGCCCTGCCCTGGGCCGGCTCAGGGAAAGGGGGGCTTCTTCAGCAAACTCCACACAGCACACAAGGGACAGCTGCACCCCTCCAAGRGCCCTGGACCCCTTTCCCGAGCACAGGCTCTGCTGGCACAGCAGGGATGCTCCATCCATACCTACAAAGAGAACGAGGCAGGGGCCCTCATTCAGCTGTGCAGCGTTGGAGTCGGTCAGCTCCAGCACGGGCTTGGGGTGCCAGGGGAACTCGCGGCACTCGATGTCGTTCAGCACCTCCACCCGGCCCTGCCGCGTGATCAGGTCTCCCTTGGAGTCCAGGACGATGAGAGTCGGGATGCCTGCGATGGAAAAAAACAGGGATGGGATCAGCCAAAGAATGAACTGGCCAGCGACAGGGTGTGGGGAGAAAGGCCTTTTCCTATGGCCTCAGGCCCTGGCAGGAGCCCAGCGAGCCTCTCTGCAGCTCATGGAGTGAGGATCAGGCGCCCTGGATCCTGTTTCCTTCCTGCAGAGCGCTGCAATTCCGGAGCTGGAGCAGGAAGGTCAGAGACAGCTCTAACACTGCTGTCTTTGCTGCTGTCTGGTGCCCATGGATACCCACCGTGCCACCCCTCTTGCACAATGTCCCCTGTGCACCTCCATCCCAGTGCTGAGATATGGCAGCCTCTGGAAGAGCCCAGTATGCAGGAACACATGTGGATCACAGAATATGGTGTCCAGGAAGCAGGGCGTGCTCCTTCCCAGAAGGAACACCTCGTATTTCAGCCCCTCCAGCACTCAGCACTAATGGCCCAGCCATTTCCACAGCACATCCCTCTGGAGACAAACAAAGCTGTGCAGGAATGTCCAGGTCTACAGAATCCTGGCAGGATGTGGCTCRGGAGACATCCAGTGATGGTCTGGCCCTTGGGAAAAAGCAGCATTTAGCCCTGAKCTATGGGGCTGAAAAGCTTTGTCATAAAGGAAAAGCTTTGTACAGAAGGTGAACACAGAGACACAGCACAAGTCACCCACTTTAATGTCCCTGGYAGTGGGGCAGGGTGGACACGAGCTGGTGACCATCCCATCTGATAAGRCACCGGCTTTCCGGCCACAAAACTGTCACCACTGGGTCAACAGGAGCAGCTCATGTTGGTGACTTCATCTGGAATACACATCCATTCATCTCTCATCAGAGAGACAAAGAAACATCCCAAAAGGAAGGATGAGAGGGCAGTTTGGGATCAGACCCCAAGGGACAAACGAAGTGACCAGAAATGAAGTGACCGGTGTTAGTGCTGCTGTCATTGCTCATCACCCGGCCTTCAACCTGCTCTCTATCCAGCATCTCCATCATCCCCCAAACCACACTGGGCAAAATCAGGCTACTCAAACACTCCTGCCCTTCATCCCACGGTTCATTTTGAATCTCATTCCTCGGAAATACCCTGCAGAGCCCTTCCCTCAGCAGCGGGCTCACAGTGTGTACTTTCCCCTGCCAGGCTGCTGGCACTGTGCATGTTTGTCCAACAGTGGGTTACTCACAAGCCCTCTGAATTGGAGGCATTTCTCTAGGAAATACACGGCCATCTGTGTGTCCCAGCCTGCCTGCAGGTCCAGGCGAGCGGCYGCATTCCCGTCATTCCAGCCCGGCGCATTCCTGCCTGCGCGCTGGGGCTGGTGCTAAGCAGCAGTGCAGGAACCCGCCCAATGGCTGCTCCTGCAGATCCTAAGGGTACGCCAAGAAAACCATTTTGTATCACAAAAAGGTTTATTCATTACCTGCTGGTAATTCCGCATAGCCCCAGGGCAGGGATGGGTTAAACAGACTGGAAGGAATTGGGAAATCTCACGCTGGCCCTGCCCTTACAGGCACAAAGTGCTACTGACACCAGGAGAAGCACACGGTGCTCAGCAGCTCGCAGGATTCGGGTCTTGATCCATTTAGCAATCCCAGCCCCACCCCAAACGCCTGCTTTTCCATCCATTATACATGAGGGACGGGCTGGAGACTCTCAGGTCATCAGTCAGCCCGAGCAAGGCAGCACTCCCAGGCTGAGGTTTCAAATGCTGATCTGGGAAAATGAAGGGCCAATTTAGACCCAGATTCTGCGGCTATCAAGGATTTCATCCACTATTTCATCCACTATTCAAAGCATTCCTTYAGACTTCACCTCATTTGCATATGCAGATGCCTCCTCCCCCCCMAAACCATCCAGCCATTAAACCTCCAACTGCAAATACAAAACTGAACCAGAAAACAGAGTATTTTAAAGATAATTCACATCCCTGTCTTCTCAGGTGACCTTTGTGACTATTTCCCTAAGTCACACCCTTTTTTTCAGGGGACACAGACCTGCAGGACCACGGAAACCATCCTTAATGTTATTCACACCTGCTAACCCAAATAATTCCCCCTCCCAATCCCTCTCCCTGCTCATCTGAGCCACAATTTGTTATTTCAGTGYCTTTTGGGGGATTTGGTAATTGCCTTAAGTCATAACACCAGAATTTACTTATCAAGAAGAATCAGCGATCAGACACTGYAATGAATATTGTATAAGCTTGGATGAGAATTAGCATAGACAGGCTTGGTTGGATTTTATGCACTAGAAAATGGATTTGGCTCCCACGAGGCCAGCATTTTATAAAAACACAGGGGCCAAATGGTTTGTTACCGAACCTGGCAAGGCATTTACATATTTATATATTAAACCCCACACCCGACATGGAAATCTCATCTGCATGAAGTGTGCTGGGTGAGTAATCACAATATAYRAGAAGCAAACCCCACACCAAGCACAGGACAGCTGGTGCATTTTATTGCTGTTTTTCCACYTTTTCAGAAGAAAGCTCCAAAAATCTGCTGTAACAGTGACTTCCAGGCTGTAAGAGTGACCTGTGGGTGTCTGGGCTAAAGCATGGGAAAATGGAGAAATAACAGATTTTGGAGGGCAGGGGGGAATACTCAGGAATCCAAAAGGTCTCATGAGATCCACAACAAGAAGGAGTGATTCTTATCAAAGCATGAAGTTTATCACTGCTCCCCATCCCACTGGAAAGAGAGCTAAAGCCTGGGGATTTCACCCAAGGCACAACTGGGAGCTGCCTGCACAAAAGGGAATTATTTTGAGCAGCCACAACSCAAGACATGACTCCTTCTCAGCACTGCACCCAGAAGCAATTTACTGGAGGTGGTGTGGTACAGCCCCTGACTGCACATGAGTTATGAATAGAGGCATTCAAGTAAACTCAAAGAAAGGCCAATAACTCAACTTACATTTTATACTGAGTGTCTGAACGCTGTAGGGGCCAACAGAGGACTAAAACAAGAGATTGGACTCTTGCTGCTTTCCATCACTCAGGAACTTTAGGCAGAGAGGGAAGACAAGCTATTCTGTTGTCTCAGTACCCAGCCTTCCAAAAACAGTGGGAAACCTCCTCATGTTGTGCTCCCAACCCAAGCACCAGGATGACAACCTGGACACTCTCACTGATCATAGGTGCAGCTCCAAAGAACTTTCAGAGAGGCAGCATCAGAACCATGAATGTGGGGGAAAGCAGATGAGGTTACAGGGATGTGATTTTTCATTTTGGATGAATAACCATGCGTGGTGATGAGCAAAGCCCACGACACGCAGATCTGTTTACAGGAAGCTTTTGTTGTTTTTTTGTTGGTGGGGAAAGCCTGACTGCAAACAGGCAGGCAGCACCAAAGTCTGCACGGAGCTGAAATTTGGGGATAACCAGGGAGCTGCAACAGGCAGGCAGCACCAAAGTCTGCACGGAGCTGAAATTTGGGGATAACCAGGGAGCTGCCTGGGCACAGGAAGGGATCGGGATGCAGGGGGACAGCCAATATTTACATTTTCAGGTCGGCACASAACAAAGAGAGATACCTTTAAGAAGCCAGCGGCTGGAGTTGGAAGGAAAGCTGTTGTCACTGTTTCCCTGGCTACAGCATGCCTGGTGCTCAAGTATCCATGTCAGGACACCTTATTTACAGAAAGTCCCAGTGAAACTGGCAGCAGTCCTGCAGTGCTCAGCCGAAACCAGCACTGGAGAGGGTTATGAGCGGCCCGGGGAAAAGACGGATGAATTTGGAAAGCTCTTGCCTCGTGGGAAGGTCATTAAGCAGCAAACTGATGGCTATTTAAAGCAGGCAAATGGTTATTCTTGGGTTAAGGTCAGGGAACAGGGCTGAGTGGCAGCACCTGAGCTCAYGCCAGAAGGGCTGTTCCAAGAGGACCCCAAGGAGGGATTATTTCTCCTGTCACTCTTCTGGTGACACTCCTCCATCCCTGCAGACCACTCACACAAAGCTGAGTCGGGAGAAGTTTAGGTTGAATATGAGGAAACAGTTTTTCACCCAGAGGGTGGCTGAGCACTGGAAGAGACACTCCAGGGAAGCATTCACAGCACCAAGCCTGTCTGAGTTCAARAAGTGTTGGGACAAAGCTGTCAKGCACATGATGGGATTGTTGGGTGTTCTACACAGGGCCAGGAGCYGGAYCTATGATCCTGATGGGTCRCTTCCAACTCAGCAAATTCTACGATTCTGCAACATCACACAGGAACAGACGAGAGACAGCCACACTGCAGCAAGACCCTTTAACCACAGCGAGAAACTATTTGTACATATGTGAGATCTCCTCAGCAGCCAGACACCTTGCACACCTCTTTGTCCCCTGCAGGAACAAGGTGCCAGCCCCCAGGAAGGCTGCTGTGAGCTTTTATCATCTCTGTGACTCTTTGAAGCCACCCAGACACACAGAGTCTCTCCCTGCCCCTACGAGCAGCCAGGGCTGCTGGAATTCTGGCACTGGCATGTACAGTAAAAGCAAAGCCATGGTTTACATCAAACACTCTCTYTCTTGTAATTCATGTCACTAACATGAACCAGATGCCATCTTCCTCAGCCCCTGCATAGAATGATAGCCTGCCTTTACATTACATAAAGCAGCAAGAAAATGAAATTTAAACCTTCAAGGAAAAGCAAAAATAAATARATCAGTAATTAGACAGAAAACATCCAAGCCAAAAACAGCTTCCAAGTTTCCAGGAAGAATTAGGTTGTTTATGGAAGTCCTGTTTCAACTAACAGCCTGCCTGGCAGGTGGTAGGAATGTGAGTTTGTGGAGAGCAGAAACATGAAGCGGCTCTGCCTGGGGCACTGTGCTTTTGCTTTGCTGTTTTCTTGCTTTAGTTAAACAAGAGGAGACATTACAAACACTCAACAAAAGTGGGGAGAAAGGAGATCTGTGCCTCAGTGTGGCCTTTCCTACCTTGGATGCCGTAGAGTCGGTTCAGGCGTGACCGTCTGGCCTCRTCAGCGTAGGGCACAGCCACCCAGGGCATCTCACTGAAGTACTGCTTGAAGGAGTCCTCTGACCTGTGCAAGGGAACAGGGAATGGCATGACACCCCTCCATTTGCCAGGCTCCTTCCTCATTAAAAACCTGGCCTGCAAAACCCTTTATCCCTTCCACCACAACCCACCGGGAGGTCCTGCTGGGAGAGAGTTAGACCACATTTAAAGCCCCCAGTCCCTCAAGAAGAAGTCCATGATGTATTTTGCCCCAATAAAATATTTCAAACTCTCCAGGGTATCTGAATGTCAGCCCGTGGTGACAGCAGCAGCTCGAGCATCCTTCAGACCTCAGAGCCACAAGACACAAAGTGAAACAYTGACTTGGCCTCTTGCTGACTCCATTCTGCACTTCCCTCTCAGGCAGAGAAAAAAYACCCAGAGCCAACCTGCTCTGCCCYAAATCAAATTTTCTCCTCAAATCAAAGCAGCAACGCTCACCAGCTCTGCCTGCACAGGGTGTGAGTGCTGCCTCACCTGTCTGCACTAACGAAGAGGATCTCAAACTTCTGGCCTGCCTCCTTGATTTTCCGGTAGGACTCCACCAGCACCCTCGTGAGGCTTCGGCACGGTGGGCACTGCAAAACACAAGCACAAGGATATTGTCTCCCTCTCAGAACCAGACCCACACCCAGCAGGACCAGGTGACCCAGTGATCATGAACTGGTGTGGCCTCAGCTTTGCTGCAGTGCCTGAATGTGGCTGGGACTCATGGTCTGTAAGTTACCAACAAAACCTCTTCCATTTTTAAAATATTAACTCTCCCTCTTATAGGACCARCTGAGGATGACAGGCCACTGTGGTGCTGATGATCAAAGCATCTTAAATTCTTCAGCACCAACCAACCTGGGGTCTTTAGGATTTGGGGGGTCTTTACTCTCTACGAGCCCACTCCACCTGCTCTGCACAGCATCCCCTACTCACCCAGTGTGCGGAGAAATAGACCCCGATGTGAGAGCCCTCCAAGGCACTGCTGTCCAGTGTCTGCCCATTGTTCCTTAGTAGGGGCCCAGCAACAACTTCACTGAAGGGTTTTGGCCCCCAAGGGAACTCCAGACCTGGGGAGGGGTCAGGACAGGGGTGGAAAGAAGTTAAAAGACAGTAACATGCATATGCAGCTCATACAGTCTGAGAAAGTTCCACTAGAAAAACCATCCCACCTTCTGCAAGGACACAGAGGATCCTGTCTGAGGAATCCACTGGGGTTTATTCCCATCCAAGGGGGTGCAGAACACCTCAGCTGTCAGGCACCACCACACCCCTGCCCTGGGGTGAGGAAGGCAAGCTCTGCACCACAGCCAGGGTCACCTCTTTCTCTCAGGCTGCACCCAAGCCACAGCACCTTTAGCTTGACAAAGCCTGCTCTGGTTTTGTGCCTCATGAGGAATCTTTTCCTTATCAACAGTGTTTATTTTAGCAAGAGAGGGCAAGGTAGTACGTGCTCAGGAATGCAGTCAGACTATGTCCCTTATGCTGTTACTAACGATGTATTTTTACACATATCCATATTTATCTTTATTTATAAACCTTAGCTATATATATGTAAAAGCTGGTGTGTTTATACACATATATCTCTATCTATATCTTACACTAACCCTCTGCACCCCAAAGCAAGCTGTGTGTGTGCACACAAACACGCTCTGAATCATCTGCTGCCAGCTCCCAGAGCAATCAATCCATGTGTTCAGCCAGGGAAGGAGGAAACATCACAGATGGCTCAGGCCACAACATGTTCCTGCTGCACAGCTCCTGCCACTGAATTAAAGACTCTGTCACTGTGCTCAGTATTTACTGCAGGGAGGAATAATGARCCAGTAATAAAAGAAATGGATGGACGACTATAACAGATGATTGATGGGTCTGCAGGGTCTGGGAGTAAGGGCATACATTTGGCTCATTTGGGTTTTYCCAAATTGGAAGGAGATAGATTCAACATCAACTCCCAGCACAGCAAACCTGAGCAAGGGAGAATAGCAACATTTTGCAGTTTAATTTGTAAATAATTGGAAATTCATTAACCTAAGTGTGATGTCAGTGATAAAAGCCCCACTCAGTATCCTGRAGGGATTCTGCTCCCAAGGTACAGAAGGTTGGGCCCTCATTCTGTCTGTCTATGTCCCTCCATCAGGGAAAATTCCCAACTTCATGATTCAGTTAGCCCAACCTTTTCCTCATTAGCACTCCAGACAAAAATCCTGGAGGGAAATTCTTTGCTCTTTTCAGTAAGCAAAACCAAAACACAAAATCTGGCAGGAACCATGCAGAAAATTTTATGCCGAAAATAGCACRGTGCTTTGAATAGTTAAGTACGACAATAGTTCTTTGTTCCCTCCCCCCCAGGCCATTCAGAATGAACTGAAATGGAAATGCAGCTGTGTGTCCACTTTTCTGTGGCATAGGGGACTCCAGGTCTTACCTTCGGGGTCATCTCGGATGACCAGGAGGCCGTTCCTGCAAACCACCTTCCCAGTGGAGGCATCGATAAATATTAGGGAAGGAATGTTGGAGACTCTGTACTTGTTCCACAGCTTCAGCTGTAAAAGAGATTGGGAGGGGAGATAAGGAGATAAGAAAGGTAAACTTGGCAGCGTGAAGAGGAGGAAGATTTTGGAGCATTAGCATCTTTCAGAGCAGAGGTCAGAGGTGTGCAAAGAAACAGAGCTGGTGCTTCAGGGATGAGAGTGAAGGAATGTGAGGAACAGCTGCTGGGCCAGTGCCCAGAGAGACCCTCACCATCACCACCTCAGGTGAGACCCCCATGTGTCTTACACCTGCTGTGGCCTTGCTGTGAGCACAGGCAAAGCTTCTCCTCCTCCTGATTTATCTGTTTGCAAGTCAAATGGGGATAATACTTGCCATGCTTYGAGCTCTTTGTTCAGAAGACATGGCAAGCACAAATACTTCTAATGCCACTGCTCTGAAGCAATTTGTAATGATTCCCTGRCTGTTTCCTCCCCTCCCACTTCCTTGTTCATTAAACAAACCAGTAACCTCTGCCAAGATGCAGCCAGGCTGAGCACGAGGCCAACACACAAAAAAAAATTATTTTTCTGCGATGGGGGCTTCCCGGGTTTGTTCCCAGGAGCTGATTAAGGGCTTTGACATCAGCCTGGGGGCCCAGCTCATCCATCCTGCACTGCCAGCTTTGCAGGCTGATGGCCACACTCTGGGCACCCCAGTCTGGATGGTCCTGTCTGCTGGGCACTATGTTTTGCAGTGAGTTTAGCCCTGCACAACATTGGTGACAGAGTGCTCTGGGTGTCACACACTCCTTGGGCTGATATTCCTCAGGACACGCTTCTGGCACAGGATAATTTGGAGCTTAACTCAGGCACAGAAGCTGGATGGGATGAGGAGGAACAGGCCCAGCCCAGCCTGCAGGTGTGGGCTGGCAGAGCCAGTCTCCCTGCCATGCATGGAGGAGTTGCTGCCATCCCCTTGTTTTCCTTACATTTCTCCAACATCTCAACCGAAACAGCCCAGTGGCGAATTATCAACCTCTCAAACAAAAGCCAAACCCTAACCAAGAGCCAAAGGGGGAAGAAATGAATCTCCACCTTCCCCTAACACCAAGCTCTGCTCTGCAAAGCCCCTCGGGCTTCGTGTGTTTACAACTTGCTCCAGTTTGGAGAATAAAACCCAGGCACAGGAGAAGCACAGAAGRGGCCCACCAGTGACAGCCAACACAAGAATCAGAGAAACCATCACAAARTGTGCTGCTGCTCCCACCAGTTTCTCACTTAAAAACTGCACCCATGTGTTTCCAGAGGAAGAACTCTGCAGATYGCTGTCCCTGATTTGCCAAGAGAGGCAATCCCATTTCCTGAGATGGGAATGATCTGAGGATGTAGAGAGGTGAGGTTTTGTGTCCTACCCATCAGCCTTCCATTTCAAACAGACATATTAATGGATTAATGAATTAATGGATTCACAAACCAAATGGCCTTGAGCACAAAAAGAATAAAGAAATTGTACTCAGTGCRAACCAGCCCCCTCACAATGACTGTGTTCAAACCACAGAAGGTAAAATCCACTTCTGTGAAGTTTAAAGGGTGGGGAAAAGCTCTTTATAAGGATCACAGGCATTTAACAGGGTTCTGCAAACAATAAGGAAATTACAACTAGCAATCGGATCGTTCTCTTTAAAGAGTTGCTTACATTACACTTCATTTTGCCAAGTCCTTTGTATACAGAAGCAGYTCCCCGGGGCATCACAGCGGGTCCTGGCAGTTTTGCTTGGCTGGGGAAGCAGCAGGGTCTGCACTTCAGAGCCAAGAGGCTGCATGGACTCGCTGTGCTCAGAGGGATGGGGCTGGAACACCCCAGATAAGGGGGTAACACCAAACCAAACCTGCTCAAAGCACTGGAGCAAGCRGGGCATGGCTGGCTCCAGGCAGTCTACGGGGTCCAGCAGACGTGGCAGCTCTTGCCAAGAGCTGGTCCTGGGTCTTCTCATGATGTGTAAACCACCAGGTCCCACTGRACCCAGTGCAGGCACTGCTCTTGGCTTCCAGACATCCATGGCAYGGGCAATCTGCAATCCAGGCACTCAGTCCCCATGAAATCAGGAGTTGCCACTTCTAACTCATCACTGGGAGTCCACAGGAGAATGCCTCAAGCAAGCACAAAGCCAGGTGTGTGTCAAAAGGGTCAAAAAGCATCAGAAGAGGTCAATGTGACATCTGCTGCTG
Organism: Malurus melanocephalus; assembly: GCF_030028575.1. Classification (NCBI taxonomy): domain Eukaryota; kingdom Metazoa; phylum Chordata; class Aves; order Passeriformes; family Maluridae; genus Malurus; species Malurus melanocephalus. Next base: position 228,752 of record NW_026623394.1, read on the forward strand.
CTGGGGGAGCACGTCCATCACTGAGCTCTGAGACTTGAACCTAAAGAGTATCATGTCACACTCACACCTTGGGTGAAGGAGAAAAAGCAATTGAAAGGGAAAGGTTTTACCCTGCACCTGTGCAAGAGCTGCCAGACACAACCCACCAGCCCAGGTAACACCAAACTGAGTTCCAGAGCTTCATTCAGGCTGAGCAGCATTTCCTAGTTTTAAGAGATTTGCTGCCTGGGTTATGAGTGAAACCCATCACACAACACCAACGAACAAACACAACAATTGCATACAAAGCAACTGGAACCGGGCTGCCCTTTTAAGCCTTTTATAAAAGCCTTGAATTGGAAGTTAGTGGTCTYGATGCACTAACCATATTAATTCCATACAGGAATGCGCTGTTTAAAGTGGGAGCAGCTTGATTTGATGATTCCCCCGTGCGCCAGGAAAGCTGACGGCGAATGAGAAACGCACGCGCTGCAGGAGAAGTGCCAGGATCTACCACAATTCCCACCACCACGGCCCTCATCAGCCAGATCCCAGCCTTTCCAGAGCCTGTCAGATTCTTGGGAAGGAAACCTRATGGCTCCTTTTGCTGCAGGTCTGGCCTGAAAGAGCAGAGCCTTGGTAGGAAACGGGCTGGTTCGTTTTTTCATTTTAGCTGATTCCCACGCTGTGCCACTATTTAGCACCTAAACTACAGCTCCCATCAAGGACATTTGATCTCCACCTAAAGCCACTGGAATGACCCAACCTGTCTTGTGGCAARCTATTGCAGTGGCTAGCTTTTCTCAGGGTGAAATGCCAGCGATTTGCACATGTGAAGGTTTCGGAAAGGGGACAAGCTCGGCTTACACCCACTGTTTGTGGTCCATGCAGAAAGGGAAATTCAGGAGAAAAAAGGCATCCCGGGTATGGGTACCTGCACAACCACGCACCTCCCAAAGGATTCTGTGTCAGGCTGGGCGTGGGATGCAGAAAGCAAATTACAACTTGCTGTGAGACCGCAGGCTGATGGGATGATAGCTCAGGCAGCAGGGCAGAGTGCTGCCTCAGCAACTCTGAAAAGCTGTTTTTCCTGCAGTGAAGAGGATGACATAGAAATAACATACTCCACACACTCTAARGATTTGATCATCCATTTAAAGAGGGGATCTCTGCTCCGCTTCCCAACAGCTGTTGCAAATCTGTGGGATCAAGCCAAAGCTAACACAGATGTGGAAATAATCTACGGACTATTCAGGCTGAAAGCAGCTGATCCTCTCGCAGCGCCCTTCACTCCTGGTTCAGGCTGCAGGCCTGCTAYAGTCACTGCTCACCCCAGGACACCCACTGGAGAAGGACTGAGAAAATGCAGCCCTTCACAAAACTCCGGGCAGCTTTACAGAAACTTCCCTGGCTCCTGTGCAGGTGGTTTAGTGCAGCCGTCCAGTGGAAAAACCAGAGTCACTGGATTCCTCTGGTAACTTTATCCCTGCACAAAAGCATCACCACGCTGTCCTGGAAACCACAAGGCCTGGGCTCCCTCCACGACTCCATCCAGGACCAGCTGTGAGAGGCTTTCAGGGATCACTCACGATCTGAGGGCTGGGGYGATCCCCAGATGTCGGCTGTGCAGSAGCACAAGGCTGCTCTCCCCATCGGTACTGGCTCCATTATTCCCCTCATCCTGGTGACTGGGAATGCCTGGCTGAGAGGCTGAGGAGAAGTTCGCAGACAACCACAGTAATTTTTCCAGATAAAGTGTCAGACAAGAGGTCTCCCCAGTAGGCCATGGCTGTTTCTGTGCAGGGCTGGCACCCGGCCGGGGTGGATGAAATCCCCTTCTGCTCTGCTCATTCTGATGGGGAAGGGATCCCCCACTTCCAACAACTGCTGGGTGCTATTTTTGGTTGTGCTGATTGATTTATCAGTCCTGGTCGCATTCACYCGCTAACATAAATCCTGAGCTGCAGCAATGAATGCTGGCAGAGATAAAGCACAACTGCCTGCAGTGCACTGAGCCCTGGCTGCTGGGRAAGTGGTTCTCCCACCCTCCTTGGGGGCTGCATTTCTCTGCTGTTGTRTGAAACTGGACCATAAAAGCTCTCACACTTCCCTCTTCCACAGCCTATGGAGCTGACTCTGCCCAGGGATGCAGAGGGCAGAYATTGTCTATGCTCATCTTKCAAGCCACGCTTCTAYCCTGACCACTGACAGACAGACAAASCCAGTTTAAACAYTYAAARGCAGCAATAAAATGARCRTGTTCCTGCTGTGGACAGCTGCTGCTTTTTAYCAAATTAAATRTAAAGCCACTTTKCTAAAAATCYACTCTTGGAGGCAATACTCCAAGGGTCTGGAGAATTCTTCTGGTGAGGTGTTGGAAAGATCCCGTGAGTGACCATGTGAGAGCACAGAGGGGTTTCCATTACAGCATGGGCTCAGCTCTTGCTGGTCTCTCATTCAAGAGCCATGGGCTGAAACATGAAATCTGTCTGAGGAACACATGAGCAGTGCTTGGGTGGAAAAGTGCCCTCGGGCCAGGGCTGCAGGGACCAGCAGAGCCCAGTGCCCAGCTCTGCCTCCAGCTCTGCCACACAGAGCAGCTCCGGGCTGATGAGATATCCATGGCCATTCCCAGTGCTCTGGCGCTGCGGGAACCCCTCTGTCCTCGCTCGCTGACAGTGTTAAACTGCAGCTTTTACATCGTGCCTTAAAGGGTTTACAAGCACCAGGGGCCACCCAGGCTCTGCAGACAACAGGCTGCTCCCTCTCCCTGTCGATTTAAATCTAGTTCACGCCTGTCCCTACGATTCAAGCTCAGCCTGGCCAAAGGCTGCTCTTCCAGCCCTCCCTCATYGCTCCTTTTCCTTCGTGCATCAGGGAACCCCCTCAGCAGAAGGGGAACACGGYGAGGGAGTGAAACACAGCCAAATAGTGGGGGGAGACCAGATGGTGCACGCCAAGGTCTGACCCYGTGACACGGAGGAGATCGAGCGAGGCTTGGGATAAATTAATGTCCATTGTGCTGCTGCTTCTCTCTGAAAGCAAATCAAAATCTAATTACAAAATACAATGGTGAGAGAGATGTCTGCTCCGGGAACGTTAATGAGCTGAGGAGGGASGATTTGGAATTGTAATAAACAAGATTGATGTGAACAGCTGAGACAGACAGCGCAGGGCACCGGGGCTGCTGCTCCATACGGACCCCATCGCTCCCCTCTGTGTGTGCACAAGTGCCTGCAGTGGCTGAAAGCCCAGYTAAAACCAACCTCAGCACCAGTTTCCTCTGGCACTCGGCCCAGCAGCACCTGCTGTGGACATTCCAGCAATAAGACTCGTTGCAAGTAAAAAAAAAAAATTCAACCCGAAAGTTCTGCTTGTCACTTCCATTCTCTCCTTGCTGTGGTTCCACAGTGGGAGACTGGCACAGCACATCCAGCTTGTGGCTGCCCACATCCCCCCACAGCTGTTTGGGGGAACAGGGGAGACCCTGGGCTTTTGTTCTCCCCATCCACGGAACACAGAGCAGAAGATTTGGAGGCAAAGCAGAAGGAAACCTCTGCAGATTTCAGGCACAGCAGTCACCAGCTGAGAGATGCTCTTTGTTCCCCCGAGGAGCTCCACAGCCAAAGGCTCGGGATGAGGAACCTGGGCCAGCCCAACTTCATGTCTTGGCGTTTCCTCCCATCTTCTTCCTCTCACCAGCCTGTTTCCCCAGTGCCGRCTGTTGTTCTTTGCAATTTCCCGGGCTGTGCCATCCGAGGGACTGCGAGCTGAGTGTTTTATTTGAGGGCAAGGCAGCATATGGCTGGCTCCGAGCACAAGCTGCCTCCTCTCCCCCTGACACACATGCAGGCTGACAGGCTGGATCYTCCGCAGCCCACATCTGATAGGAAAACATTTAATTTGAGCAGAGCTGAAGAGCAGTTAACATGATCTATGGAGAGCAAAGCCCCAAGGGCCCGCAGCAGACACGGGAGCTGCCCTGGTTGTTTTACGTGTGCAGGTTTCAAAGAGGTGCTGSGATGGCAGCTTGGTTTGATCGCAGGATCAGGAGGAAGCAGCATTTGACTAAACACACAGATAACAACACCGGCAGGAAATCAAGCAGGGAGGATGCCATCAGACAGGCTGGTCTGTCAACACTGCGGGGATGTCTTTAATAAACACCTTTTTTTTCAAGTGTTTCTCAAATTGTATTCAATAGCCCAGAGAGGATGCAGAATTTAAGGATGYAGCATTGAATCCAGGTGGGAAATACACCTCCATGTGCTTCCAAGAAATGGGTTTTTTTCTCTATGTGCACACCTTGCTTTACCTCTTAAAAGGAGGCAAGATATTTCATAAACATTTTTTTCTTTCTGCAAACACGCAAAAATCAGTGAAGGTAGCAGGAGGTAAAGTGTATGTGGGGAAAATTCAAGACACATGTAGAAGTGTATCATCCATGGCCCCTATAAACTACACCTCCAAATGACTAATACTGAGTAAGAAATAGCTGTGTAAAAACAAAGGTAATTAGAAAAAAAAAATAATAATTTCTGTCCTTTCTGTGGGGAAGGGATATTTTTCCATCTGTTTATAGGAAAGACGAGGGGTGGGGKGGGAGTCTGGGATGTTGAATTGAAGTTCCTCAGGGCCTCTCTTGGTCCCATGTCTCATCTGTCACTGGAAGTGGGACAGCTGCCAGAACACGGGTTTCCTACCCACTGCCTCTGCCTTTGCTGCTACTGTTCACTTGAGTGCTGGCAGTAATCTCAAGGTCAAACACCTTGCAATCCCGGATCATTAATAAACAAACACTTCTGGAAAGCCTTGAGTTTAGACAGAGTTCCCACCAAACACAAAAGCCTTTTAAGTCAGCAGGGAAATGGGGATTTGTTTTTGTTTTGTTTTGTTTAATGCACACAATGAGGTATTGGTGGGGTTTCTGTTTTGTTTTCAGTGGTTAATCCGAGAGGGAACCTTACACAATCAGACCAACAAAATCCTGGAAAACAATGGAGTATTTGTTAGCACTGTAACACACCCTGAGGAGTCAGGGCTCCAGGATGCTGCCGCCAGGAGCCTCCCAGGAGTGACAAGCCAGCACCAGGACCTCCGCCAGACCAGATACACAAAAGATTCCYGTAAAACCATCAAGATATTTCAGATACCCTCTTGTGCACACTGCTAAGGTACCCACTGGCTGGATGGGAAACCTGCTTTTATACTGCACCTTTTGAAATGCAATAGCACATCCATCGCATCACTGCTGATGCTTCCTTACAAAAAACTCTGCCCAATACAGCTCTTGCATCACTGCAAACACTCAGACTGTCTAAAAGCAGCCACTTTTCYCCAGCTGATCTCAGGAGAGGCTGCACTGCTTGGTCTGACCGTCCCTACGGCTGCTTCCATCTCAGTGTCTCAGAGCCGACAGCGCTGAATCTCATCTGGCAGCACTCCTGGTTTGCAACCCAAGGAGGATTTTCATGCAAAGGTTACACAGCTGCAGAGCTACAAAGGCCACAACCACAGCCCCGGCTGCGGGGGCAGCTCTGGGCTTTGCATGCAACAGGCTCGGCTCAGAGCTCGGGAGGGCGGCACAGCTCAAGGGATTCTCTCTGTAACCACAGATCAGAACATGCCAGGAACTAACCAGAGCCAGGTGCTTTCAAACTCCAGCTGGAAAGGGCAGTCCCTGTCAGTGACAGCTCTGAGTTATCCTGCTCCTCTTCGGCTCTTGGGATGGAAGGGATCCCTCAGTCTGTGCCTGGAGTACTACAGTGCTCTCCTTTGGAACCCYGAGTCCATCCTGAGCAAACATCACACCACCAAAACTGCTCTGGGCTAAACCACTCATGATGATGAGTTTTCATGGCCTCTGTGCCCTCCTAAAATACTTCACCAGCACAAATGAGCCCCAGAGCCACACTGGCCTGAGCCAGCAGTGGGTGCCCTGTGGGGAAGACCATCTGAGTGACACAGGCAGGACAGATGTAACACAGACTGCTGGAAACCACTCTCTTGCTGAGCGTTCCTCCTCTCCCTCCTGCTCCCCTAAGTGACACTCAGCCCCTCAGCAGAAAGGTTGGAAATGTAAACCTGCCCCAGCCAATGATCTCTAAATGGGAAAACACCATTCAGAGTCCCACAACTGCAATTAATCACCCGCACACATTAAAAACCAGGGCAGAACAAAGCCTTGCACAGCTCAGATGCACCAACACCTCAACTGCAGCACAAACCAGCAGGTGGGAAACTGGAGAAGCCATTTCCTCACCCACTCCCTTGCASAGCAGCTTTTCCATCACACTGTGCTCCAGGAAAGCTGGGGGACAGGGAAGAGAGGGACAGGGAAAGGAATAGAGTCATGGTATGGGCTGGGCACAGAGGAAGGGAGGGACAATCAGTATGGGGCCAACAGACAGGGCTGAAGGGTTTATGACACACACACATGGTGGGCCAGGTGCAGGCAAGCAGGGGAACTCGATCCGTCCCTGAAACCCAGCACCGAGCCACAGGAGGCCCCCAGCTCCAGAGCCATCGACTGGGGTAGAATGGGACAGCAGCCTGCAACTCCATCTTCTTCATTTTAAGGCATCGTGCAACAGTCAAGGCAATTAAGAAGATGATCACAGTGAAAAATCAGTAGCAAGGTAAAAAGCTTTACTGATGAAAGTCAGAAAATGCAGTTTCCCAAAGGGGCAAGAACATGTAGTCAGCATATGGATGAAGGAAGGATATGGTGTGAGAGAGCTTTGGCTACCGTGTCCCTCCTGCCACCCTGAGCCAATACACAGACAATCGTGGGGAAATGAGGAGCTGCTGCCAGGAACTGATGAAATGTGAATCCCACGGGGGTGTTCAAAATGTCAGATAAGATGCAGTGTATTAATTCCTTCTGCTGACAGCCAGCCCCAGCTGGAGGGGGAGACTTGGAGACCGCAGGAGTCAGTGAGCCAAGGATACCAAGCACCAGCTCTGTCACTGAGTCTCCGAGTCAAGAGCAAGGCAGGACGTGACACAGAGGGCTCATCTTTTATTTTCTCATTTTATTCTCATCTTTTTATGAGAATAAGGGAGGTTYCTGTGCAAAGAAAGAGCAAATTGTGTGTTCTTTTATAACATGCCGAAAACTTCTGTGCGTTGGCAGCGACCTTCCTCAAATRGGGCTGTATTTCAGCTGTTACTATATTCAGTCTGTAAAATGCTCTGGGATGATAAAAATCACTCCAGAAGCAGTTACTAAAACTGTTTCCAGGAAATAGATCCATGGAATTGGAGAAAGCCTGGTGTTTTTACAAGAGCTTCAGAACTAGAGAAAGACCAAAGTTAAAGAAGTTTTGCTTCCTTGTCTTCTCAGCAATAAAAAGTAGCTGCAGTGGGATTTATTTGATTCTGCAAGATACAAAACCACCATCAGTTGTTTCATCCGAGGGAAGCATGACATGAGATGGACAGAAAACACACCTCAAGTCACTTGGAGTTGAAGGCTTTCTGCCTTAGTCAAGCTCTGGATTTGTTTGCTGGCAATCTTACTGCTTTCCATGATTATTGAATTGTCCARAAGATGATCCCAGGGTAACTAAATCCATGCTGCAGAAACAGAGATTTTATCCAGGAAAAGCACTGTGGGACCACTGTCTGTCTTCCCATCCHCATTCCAGCCTCAGTTCTAGGAAGTAACATGTTTGAAGTTGGATGAGCCACAGRAAACRCAAGCAAATCATCCACTTGTGTCCRAGTGACTTTTTCCAAGGATCTGCCATGAAGTTTCAGGCTCAGTCACCCCTTCCCCACCCCTGGGTCAGGACTGATTGAATGCAGCCACCGAGGCAAACTCCAACACACTCATCTCATTTGGCAGCCCTGCGGTTCCGCTGCGAGCTCCAAGCTTTTCCCCTGCTCTCCCTCTCCCTCCTCTTGTTCAATTATCTTGCTTCATCTTTATTCTGTTTCCAGGAACACTTAGCAACAGGCTCTTGCAATCAGCCACCGGCAGGCTGGATCTGAGGAGGAGACTGCAGTTGAGATGACCTTTTGCTACACTCATGCAAATTTTAAAGGAAGTATGTGAACAATTTGCCTTTTAAGTATCCTCTGCTTACATTCACCGGGAGTTAATTCTCCTTCTCTCCTTAGAGGCATCAGAAACACCAGATTTTCTGATTTTACACTAATGAGAACAAAATCTGCGGCTTAATTCCGGCTTACTTCGTGTGATTTCTTTTCTGTATCTCATGCTGTGAGCAGAACCCGAACGGGTGAAAATTAACATGTGACACCTACCCTGGCCAAGACCTCAGGTCTGCTCAGGCACCTCGTGCTCCTGGCAGCAAAAGCCAAAAGTGGAGTTCAGGGTCCATCCCAGCAGCCAGCCAAACTTGTCCTGAGATGGACAAGATGCTGCTGCTTGTCTTGGTGAGCAGCTTTCACTGATCACCATGAGAGATTTTCATCCCAGGGCAGCCCCAAGGTATGCCAGGAGCCAAACATTGCCTCCTGAGGAACACACAGCATTTGTGATCTCCGTAATTAAAGCTCATCAGCCAAGGCAGCAGATAAGAGCTGGGACAGTGGTTAAGGACTCTCGTTCCCATGGGACTCCTGGAGCACTCCTGCCAAATCCAGGGATTTGGGCAAATGACATCCYCCAAAACAACACCACAAGGCTCTGGGAGAGCAACACTGATGCTGAATAGATGGAAATCGGTAAATAACAAGCCTGGATTTGGAAAACCACACCAACGAACTCCCAGCAGCCGTTTTTGCAGCTGCCCCAATGGGGGCTGGCACAGATCAGGCAACAGCCTTGCATTTTCAACAGATTTAAATCACATCCCCAAAGCTTTTCCAGCATTTTCCCTGTCACTCAACAATTTTCCCACATACACAAACCAGTTTGGAGACACCCCGAAGCACACACCAGGACAGCCAGCGCAGCTTGCAGGGCACAGATGCATCACTGCATTTAAGTACTTTCTCCTTGAAATAAATGCCCTGTGTTTGGAATTAAAAATATCCTGTATTTCTTGCAGTGGCTAGAAGCTGAAGGGAGGGAATGGGTGAACACCCAGCTACCAAGGCAGGCAGCTCACTCACTTTTGCTTTCTGCATGGTGTTCAGAAAAAGGGAAAAAGTTTGCAGGGCCCCACTCTGGGAAACAAGAAAAACAAAAACCCCTCACAGATCTTTGATACTTCAGATAATTTTAAAAAATATAATCTACTTTTTTTCTCCCTTTTTAAAAATGAAAAGTCTAAATAAGCACGTCATTGATCCGATGGCTGAGAACAGCATCTGGAACATCAATCCCTGCCTGAGACTGCAGAAGCTGCAGGAGAGCTCAAAGCAGCCAAGGCTGCCCTTGAACCAGATGCTGCTCGCTCTTAGAGAAACGCCTGTGGATCTGTGTGAAAATGATTAAACAAAATTGCTCCCTCTTTTTTCAACTTTAGAACTGAAATCTGTTTTCTCTTAGAGGGCAGATGCTCATTACATATCCCACAGCACATCAAAGGGCAGGAAAAGAAGGAAGGCAGCCACCCTGCCATGCACTGGTGCCCTGTGTCCCGCCCAGCCCAGCAGCACCCACCACCTCCCCTCCCCAAAACCTTTGGCTTGGGGGTGCACAAGGCAAAGAGGGTAAAAATGCCTCTTCAAGCTTCAGTCCCCACTCAGTGACAGCATGAAAGATGCCAACCAGGGGATGTGCAAACAGCAGCAAARAGCAGCCTTGTGCTCTGTAGGGAATTCTCTCAGGGCTTCAGAACAACTCCAGCTACTGAATCACCCTGGGGAGCCCCAAAACTGAGTGTTTCTCCAACATTCCTTCCCTATCAGCATGATGAACATTCAGAGCAGGGCACAAGGGACCATCAGTCCATCCCAAAACCCCCATCTAGACCSAAACAGCATCTTCAAACACTCACTGGCAAAATGAGAACATCAAGAGAGCATTGCAAAAGGCATCAGGGGCCTTCAAATCACCCATGAGAGGCTGATGGTGACCAGAGAGGAAGAAGAGGAAGGATTTGCACCAAACCCTGTGCATTTAATACCACACCTGATTCACAGMCTTGTGCTCAGAGGTGAAAGGCAAGTGACCGACGAGAGGCCTCATTCCCAGAGCCCTTCTCATTTATTTCAGTTCAAAGACCTCAGAAAACTCCAGGCAATCACTCACCAGCTCGGATATTTAAGGAGGAGCGTGGGGAAGTGCGCCTGGGAAGCAGGAAGCACAAAGTCAGCTTCATCCAAGATCCAAGAGAGAGGAGTCACAGCCAGGCTCTTATTTAACAGCTTCTTCCAGGCAACCCACTGCCTCATCCATCTTAATCTTTGACCGCTGAGAGATGAAAACAATTTATCCTCATTCCCTGCTCTTACTGAGAGGTTACAAGAAATAAAACTAAACCAAAGATCAATGTTACACCCCTTCTCAGACAAACTCTGCCTGACCTGGACTTTMTCAGCATCCTTTTATCTAGAGGAGTGTTTTGGCTAAAGCTTTGCAGAGGAAAGCCATGTGAGCAAGCCAGTTAAAAACCTGGCACTTTCATGTTTATACAGCCAGCTAAGCAGCACACTACAAAGCCTTTTATTCCGAGTCTCTCCTGAGAAGCMAGCATCGAAAACTTACATAATCTCCCAGGAATTATGATGCACAGGAGGAAAAAGAAGMCCCATTCCCTAGGTAGGAAATAAGGGCTTAGAAACTGAGAACTAAAAGAGAAGTCTGTACAAAAATAAGCTCAAGATTAGGAGGCAACTTGTTTGTACTAAAAGGAGACAGCAAAACCAACTGTAGATGCTGACAGAMTCCCTCCACATGGTTACCAAGAACTCACCAGGTCCACAGTTGAAGACAGAGATACCTCAAAGGTCTCTGTTTTCCCAAATGTTCCCTATTTCCAGAAAAAAACAGTGTGAAATAAGCCCTGTGTTTGACAAGCAATGCAAATGCTACAAGCATGAGAAGAGATGAACTTCCCAGTCAGAGAGGTGCAACTGAGCAATGAATCCTGGAACAGAATCACAGAATATCCTGAGCCGGAAGGGACCCACCAGGATCATCAGAGCTGATGTCAATGGGGTGCATCCAAGTACAGCCTGAGTTCCCAGGTTGCATCAGGCTTCACACACTGACCGTGCRCTGAGCTGTGTTGGTTTTACATGCTGTGYRTGCAAGAGCCAGGAAAAATCCATCTTCAATGTCATAACAAACCCTAAGGTAAACACCAAGGCAAGGCCATGCATATTATTCAATAAAACAGGCAYGTAAAGGAGAAGGCAGCCCTGGCCRTGCTCTTGCTCCTGATTTTTCCTGTTTCTCAGTGAGCACACATGAAAATGGACCATGTTAAACCCTGCACGAAGCAGATGCTCCCTTCTCCAAGAAAAAATCTGCTGCTTCTAATAAAAACAAAAAGAGTTTTGTAAAAAGAAACCTGTATTTCACAGTCTTTGCACTGCTCTCCCTCACCACGGAGTAAGGAGCCTCCATGGAGACTCACACCCCAGGGGCTGAGCAGCTGGGATAAACACCCAAACCCAAGAAATTCCCAAACCCAAGAAACCAAACCAGAGCCAGCTGGTCTGTAAAGGCTGCACCCCTACAGAAAAACTTCGTCTTCAAATTATGAAGCTTAGGGAGTTTGCTCTGCACATTACAAACTACAAAACATGGTTTTGTAAGGTGGTGGGCAAAGGGAGGGGTGTTGAGGGTCCAGGTCAGCCAGAGGAAAAGGTCYACCTGCACAGAACCTTCTACAGCAGCTCTAACAAGCTGGATTGTGTCTTCTGTGTTTTCTCCAGGAGGGCTGAGCAGCTCCTCCCTCCACTGGTCAGAGCTGGAGCCCGATATTAAATTCTGGGCACAGAACTGGTGGCACTTTGGATTACTGACAACTTCCAAAGGAGCAGAAAAGCCCTTCTCGGGTAAGTTCRTGCTGCTCAGTTTGCTGAAGGGTGTCAGGACAGCCTGAGCCAGCAGGCTGAACATTTCCAGACTCCGTCTGGCAGCCTGGCAYTCAGCCTGCTCCTCCTTTTCTGTGCCAACAGGGACACCCGGATACGCAGGACCCGCGTTGGCACTTCTGAAGCAAGGGGGAAAGGATGAGCAACTTATACAAGAAAGATGCTTTTACAGGTTGTACAAAATTARTGCTTTTCAAATCTGGGCTTGCTTAGGAAAGGAGAGATTTAAAGCTCCAAACCCAGCCCATTTGTAAAAATAAATAAATAAATAAGCACGAGTCCTACGTTGTGTTCTGAATCATGGGGAATCAGCAGGTGGCAGATCATTAAAGCCAGAACAAGGCTATTTCAGATCTGCAAGCTTAAATATCCCCCTCCATTCCCCCTGCAGATCTACAGGAGGGCCAYGGGGAAGATTTACCACGTGCAGCTTTGGGTTGTTGTGGTTACCTTTTAGCCCATTCAAAAGAATATTACAATGTATTGCCCAAGGGAGTCCATAAATAGYGAAGGATTCTGCTCTAATCCTCAATCTACTCCTTTCTGGATAATATGGCATTTGGACAAGCACTGCCAAAACACAGATTTATGGCAAAGCTGAGAGTTTGCATGGCCAACACACACTCTAAAAACTCAGGATTCCACAGAATAAATAAAGCCTCTCCTCGGACATAGACGGCTCTTCAGTTATGGAAGCTTCACGGAGTTACAAACCTGTTTGCAGGATTTCTGCTTCCCTCTCCCATCCCAGGCAAAAGACAAGTTTATACTGCCTTYTCCCAACACTAAAATCAACTGTTTTCACTGGGTATTTTTGCTGATACCACCACAGAGTTTTCTGCTCACTTCCATTTCTTTACTAATACTTCATAATATCTATTAGATATTATGTATCCAAAAGCTTCAAACTTCTCTTTGGCAGTGACCAGCATCAAAGGGAAAAGAGCTAACAAAACTGCAGACTAAAGGAACTACAAAAAGTACAGAGGATGAGTGCTACAGTTTTACTGCTGCACTGGAGACACCGGGGAGCTGTGCATTCTTGGAAGTTCCTCAGAGAATGGTGTATTAAAAAAAACACCAAAACAACAAATAACAGCAACTTTGCAGACAACTGAGTGCTACTGAAACTAGATTTTGTAATGGAAATGATGAAAATTCAGCACCTGAACAACAAAAAATGGAAATTCAACAAATGCTGAAAATTCAGCACCTGAACAACAGTAGCACACATGTGGGGCTGACCACAGCTTGTCACCCACCCCACCAAAGCTGTTTTTTTCCTGGGAAAGCATCTCTCCTGGATCCCAGCTGCTCCTGGGTGATACAGGGCAGCTTGGAGAGGTTGTTCTGCCAAAGGGAGGGATGCCAGTGTCCRTGGACACACCTCAGCAGCACAGCAGGGTGAGATGTTCACCCTCCTGCCAAAACCTCAGCGAGGGAGAGAGGCACCAGAGGAAGARCAGTGAGGTGATATTACAAAAGATATCCTGAAAAGGATACACAGGGTAGGCTGGGATCCAAAGGATGATGCTACATCCTGAAAAACTATATTCTGCTCTGGGAGCCACTTCTTAAAACCAGGTACAAAAGCAAGGAGGGAACCGATGGAGGCAGAAAATTCAGTGCTGAGTGCAAGCAAATACATTTTGCTCGCCTGAAAAGTCAAGCCAGTGAAGACACATCCACTCCCAGCTGCACCAGGCAGGATTGTTCCCTACTCCACACTGCCCAGGTGTGATTTTTTATTACTCACTGCTGGGACTGTCACACACCTCCCTTGGTGCCCTATGCAAAGGCACAGATCCTGCCTGCTGCAATGGATAAACAGCCAGGCACAGCAGCAGGGTCAGGGAGGTGCAAGCTAGGGTACAAAAAAAAAAGACAAATGCAGTCACTTTTGACAAAGGGGAAGTGCTGCATCCCTGCTGAATCTCTGTGGTTGCCTACACACCCTTTGGATCCTGGCTACTTGCAAGTAAAATATAAACCAAAGGATATTTGTTTAAAACCCACAGGCGGACACTGTGATTCTGTGGAAGAAAAAAATATAACTGGCATTCATTCTAAAAACTTCTCACCACTGGGACTGGGATTCAAAACCAGCAATGGGCAGYGAGGCCAAAACACACTGAGAGCAGACGCCTGCAAAAGATTCCAAGGGAAATTAGTTATGTGGGTTTTAACAAAAATAAAATTAAATCCAATGTTTACAAAGGGAAAAAAATGCAGCTTCCCTGGGAGACAGTGCTGCAAACACCCTTTGCAGATAAGTCAAGACCTGTCTGAAGCTTCCTCGGATTCCTTTGCCACGGAGGTTTCCTGGGACTCCTGTGCCAGTGTGTGCAGTGAGGAGAAAGGCAAATGCTGAAGAGGCTGCAGCTGCCTCCTCCCATCCTCAGGGCTGGCAGGGAAGGGGCTGCCCTGCCCTCCTTCACAAGCCAGAGCTCYGGGGCAGTGGAAAGGGAACTCTCCATCCATCCTCTTCCGTCAGCCTCAGRGAGCTGCAGCCAGGGAAGGACAAGCTCCTGGTTTTTCACTGCTCCGCTTCTCCCGTCTCATCTCTCTCCAGGAAAAGACATGGTGAGCTGAAACTGGACGAGCAACTGGATTTACAGAAAGCCCCGGCTTCCCTTCTTGTGTGCTAAAGTCAGCCTAATTCTGTAAACTTTTTTTCCTTTAAGTAATTTTTCTGCAGCTGACTCAYACACAGCTTCTGCCAGGAATTTTTATAATTACGGAATTGGAGCAAGGTTTTGCCTGTGCAYGCCTGACAACATCTGCTGATGGAAKCGAGCTCTGYTCAAACCCTTGCACAGCCCTGGAGGAGCAGGGCTGAGCGCTGCCCTTCCTCCCAACAGCACCTCTCATGGGGCTCTCCTTGCTGCTCCTCCTGCAGAGAGCTTTGCAGCTCCTAATCTAAGTTTTGGGAGGAAGGAGATAAGCTGGAACAAAGTCCAAAGGGTGCTGAAGCAGGGGGAGGAACGCTGGCTGCCTCTTGGCTCTCCAACTCTCTTGCTGGAGCATCCCTGTGGCAGCATCCACAGTTATGTGCCTCTCCATCAGYGGCATAGCTGCAAAGCCATCGTGCGTCACATCTTCCTTAGAGACAGACAACGGTATAAAGTTCCATAAAACCACAGGAAAAGAAAAGAATTCCCTCAACCTCCTTCAATGGACACAAGGAGTTATTTGCAAGYGAGGCTCCAACACACAATGCCGGGCCAGCCTAAAGATCAAACACAACCCACATTCAGATAAGCCAAGAGCAGACATCTGGCATTAGTAGCCCAAACTACACACTTCCTGGATGATCCAGAAACCTCCCACTTTATGCTGCAGGTCAGAAATGTGAAGGAATTACCATCTTCAGGATTGAGCTGTTCAGCCTCCTTGTTACAGTTTGCTGGAGAGTGATGCCTGCACCCTCTGCACACAATTCCTGGTTCGTCAGTGCTGTAATTTATCCCATACTGCACCCGAAGGGCTGAATTAAGAAAACAGGACAGTTGCCAAGCCCTGAAAAGCCAGGATGTGCTGGAAATGTGCTGTCTCTGTAGCTCTAATTTGGTCCACTTGAAGGGGTCTTTCTAGCATGGCCACATACCATGTGTGCACACAGTCCTGACGCAGTTAGAACCGAGAATAGATGCTCAAGAAGAGAAGAATTACTCAGTTCTGCGTTTCGGCTGGTTGTGCATGCACAGCACTCAGCTCTCTTCACTTCACACTTTTCATGTGCTGCTCCAAGGCAAAAATGAAGGCGTCTTGCCACTGCAGACTGGGATTCTTCTCAAAGGATTCTGAATTTATTTTCATAAAATCCTAGAGAACTACATTCACAACACCCCTGGTTTAGAGCTGAAGAAAAGAGTTACAGAGAAGCTCTGGGCATCCAGTTCCAGAATCAGCCTCCAGCCCCCTTTTAAAAAAATAAATAGCAYGGAGAGGCATTTTAAATGTTTGACGTACAACTTCCCATGAGATCATCCACAGCAGGAGCGCTCGGCATTCCTGCAACTCAACCCTCACCCTGGGGACCCGGGAAATCAAGTCCCTCGTTGTGCATGAAAAGCAATTTACCCAGCGCCATCCCCGAGCCCTGCGGCAGCAGCAGAGCAGGAATTCCCATCTCCTTAACCATTCCTCTCTTTTTCYATCACTTGCCTCACTCCCTTGCCTCCAAATCCAGCACTGTGAAAGGCTGAGGTCCTRCACATGGAGCCCCATCCTCTACTGCTCCAGGAGCAGTAAGGGCACGGGTGCCATGGAAAGAACCCATATGGGATCCCGTAATTAGAAACGGCATCGTTAATGTATACAGGGGGATGAATTAAGGTTGCAGAGGAATATTGTAAATTGGATGCACATTTCTTGTTCCATTTTACTGCCTTTTTTTTTTTTTTCCCTCTCCCTTATTGGGCTTTGGCTGTGCTTCAGATTAAGCTCCTAATAAGGGCTGGAGTTGGATGAGATTTTTTCAGCCCATCAGATTGCAGCCTTCCAAGCCATTGAAATGAGATTCAAGCTGAACTTGAATTTTCAATAGTTTGGCCTAAAGGCAAGGGTGTTAACAACAGACCTGCCAACACCTTCTCCATGCAAAATGTATGAAAACATGTCTACACATCAAATGCTGCTCAGGCTCTGCTAGACAAAAGCCACAAAGCCAACATCTCAAACCCACTGCTGACTTGCTTGGCCAGTTCTCCTGCYAGTGAAACTCATACATTTTCTCTGAAAATCCAGCAAACCTCTATATTCTCTCTAGGAAAAGGGATTTTCCTSCAACAAGCCAGTTGTTGTAGTTTAATTATGACAAGGCAAGGAGGGGATAAGGAGAGATCAGGTAAATCAGGTGGACACATAGGAAACAGAAACACACCAGTTCACCCAACACAGTCTATGCAACTGATACATCACCAAAATTAAAGATACCTCACCAATGTGCACAGGCTTTAATTGAGACTTCTCCCAGTACTCTGAATAGACTTCGGTCTGGGATTTTTAAATGAAGTCTATTCTCTTGAGGACACAAATCCTTCAGCTTCCATGGCACCAAAATAATTTCCAGTTCACATTTCYAGTATGGTTGGGCTGAAGGACATGCACACTTGTCTACTTTTGCCAGTGCTGTAGGCAGCAGGACAGTGAAGGGAAGGTGCTCCTCTGCCTTTGATRAGAAACAATAAGAGAAAAGGAATGATGGCTTCTTGAACTGCATCCAAGGCAAAGTAACCCTGYTGGAGTGCCTGGCAGGGCATCAACAGCGATGGAAATTTCAGCTTTCAAAGAAATAATACTTGAGAAGGGGGTGGGAATATCGTGTAGGAGCTGAGGTGACACTAATCCCATGGACTGTTTTACAAACTGCTGCTTCTCTCCAATGAAATTAAATCCTCTGCAGAAAAATCATCTGGCTCCAACATCTTTTGGTAACATGAACAGAATGAAGAAGAGCTCATAACTGCGCAGAAAATGGGCTCGGATGGGCTGCTAGAGGCAGGAGAGTGGAGGGACAGCACCAGACTACTGAGGTTTTGCTCTTTTCTTTGGATGCTCACTGTGGGATCTCTGAACCCCACCAAGGCAACAAGGTTCTTCCAACACAACAGGAGCTCGCTGCAAGGGGCAGGAAAGCAGGGTGGGAGAGGAGCATTGGCAACCCCTGCAAAAAGCTCTGGATTCGATTATCAATTTATTTTCTTTAGTAACATTTAGCTAAGCAGCGGGGAAGAACCCTGTGGTGCTCTTGACAGGGAAGCYGGAATGAGGCTGCTCATTCACCCGAGGAGCTGAACAGGCTCGGCACGGCAGCAGGAGCTGCTCACACCAATATCCATTTCTCTGTCGGGAGCTGCTTTCACCAGCACAAACAAGAAACACTGAAAATGTGTGAGTAAATGGCACTTTGAAATCAGAAGGTGTCTGGCAGCTCTGTGTCAGCGTGATGTACCCTCCAGGGCAATTACACACCGGTTCACATAGCTTGAAGCTCTGAACAAAGCAAATGCAGTGACTAATGGTGGAGAAAAAAACACAAAATGGCATGAAAAGTGTTTGCCCAAGCTCATATCAGGCAGGAGCTTTCCTTTTCTATTTCTGTGACAGTGTCCAATCTGCTCAGCTGCAGAAATTCAATTTCTTCCCACAAGGTTCATGTTGTCAGCATTGCTCTGGCCATGAGCCCACAGCACCAACACTCCACGTGTCACTGGTGGGCTCTGTGCATCTTCAGCTACTGCAAGGATAACYGGGATTATTTAACAGATGAAGGAAAACACAAGTATAGCTTCTTTGCCCCTCATTTTATGTCACTAAGCAGCTGTAGGTGGACACAGGCAAAGCACAGACCTGTGCAGGAGCTGCTCAGGGCCAGGCACAGTCTCACTGACTGCAGAGGGTCAGAGCAAACATCCACATGGACCCTGATTCCTGGACACACACACCAAAACCTCCACAGGGACAGCACGTGCTTTTGCACAAGGCAGGTTTATCCTCAGGGCCAACAAATGCCGTGCGAGAAGCGCACACAGAGCAGCAGAGGCAAGACAAAATCTGTAGCTGTGCTAATTGCTGGAGTAATTACTAAGTAAAATAGCAACCTAAATACCACAAGTCTGAGAAACAGCAAAGAACCCCTTTCCTTTCTGGGAGCCGCCTCTCACAAATTACTTTCYTCACCAAGAACTACCTCCATGGGCCCAGACAGAAGCTTGAGCAGATGACCAAAAATGTCAGGAATTTTTCTATTCAGTAGATTTTCTCCAGTGTGGCAGGATGAAAAGACCTTTCTGTTGAGCAATTGAGTTTTCCCCACAACAGACACGAGCTGGCATGTTCTGAGCGTTTGGTATTTCAATCCCAATTAAGTAAAATAGTAATTGCTGCACCTAAGGGGTTCTCAGCTCCCTAAGAGGAAACACTTTATACATGCACGGATTTTCCTAAGCTTTACCACTACATACTTAAGACATAGATCGAGAGATGAATCACAACTTCAAATTCTTCRCTACTAAGCCTGGCAATCAACACTGCCACTTTCTGGCAAAGAAAACCCTAAAAGCCTTCACCTGTGATGTCATYCACTAACAGATTTATGTTCCATGGGGCGCTCCTGTCCTGCGGCTCCTTCACTGAGGAGGCAGCTGGGTAACAGGATTTGTTCTGGATAATCCTTGCTCCGGCCCTCAGGAGGGGAGGAAACAGATGAAGATGCACTCAGCCAGAGATGGCAGCCTTCATCCACTTTTCAGGAACTTATTCTGCCCCAGCCACCTGCCAGGTGTAAATCCCATCTCCAGTTTCAAGCCTGGAGAAGGCAGCACYGCAAAGAGAGAAGGGAGGTGTGGGAAGTCTGCACTTCCCCTTGCAGATCCCAAACCTGGGTGTCCACAGGCAGGAGGCATCAAGCCTGTCCTGTCACTGTGAGTGAGGCACCCACCCTATCCCCACGGCGTGAGGGGTTGATAACACACAGCCCTACATAATCAGCTCTAGGGTAAGGACCATCTCCTTCAAATGCAGTTCTCTGAACAGGACACAGCACAACAGTCCCTGAGCCGCCAGCAGGGCTGYAAGCTCTGCCTGGGGTTATTATTTTCATAATTAGAGGGATGGTCACAGACYGAGGTGGTATTTGGTGGCCTCTTAACCTAGAGACTTACTAGGGTTTATGCAGATAACTCCAGTTTTTCAGCAGCAAAGCCTGCAGCAAATCCTCGTGGGGACAAACATCAAACCAGGATTTGGATGTTTCTCAACTCAAGGCCACTGCTCGGTCAGCCCGAGCCATAAAACATGCAGGGCTCAAAGGGAGTTTATTTTTTTTTAATTGACTAAAATCTGGAGGCTTTCCTGCAATTCAAATCTGGGCTGCTTGAAGCAAAGTGACTTTCCAGGTGAGGCACCACTCCTTGCTCCAGCCTGGTTCTTCACGCCTCTCTCCATCCATCCCTCCATCCACCTGCTTCTCTCCCATTCACCATCCCTTTGCAAGACACCTCTTCCCAACCTACCCCATCCCCATCTTTCCACCTCAAGAGCCACTGATCCCACAGACACAGCAGGGATGTGCCTGCAGGGAAAGGCAGGGACAGCCACCTTCCCTTCTGCTTCACAATGTGGCAATCAACTGGTTTGAAAACTGCCTCTCTAGGCAAAAACCCATCCTGAGAGTCACCAGGGTGACAAACACATTCTTTGTGCACCACCTAAGAGATAAATACCTTTTGCCAATCGATGTTTCTGTCACACACAATAAAGAAACCATCAATAGGGACACAGTGAATTRATGCAGACAGAGGTGGATAAAAGAATGAAATAGTTTCATTCGAATCTTCACAGCTTAAAACCAAAACCAGGTCAGACCTAATGAGGAAAAAAAGCAAAAGACAGAAGAAATCTCATTTAACAGCTGCCTTTCCCAGAGAGAAAAGCAGAAAACCAAGCATGCAGCAAACCGGGATCAGGCTGGGATGAAGACAGGCACTGAGGGCATTGCTGTGCCACAGGCAGGAGCACACATAGGACACTCCTTTCTTCATCATCAAGAAAATACTGTAACAAAGGTGGGCTGCAGGTCTCTGAAGACAAGGAGGAGGCAAAAATCCCTGGAACAGCAGCCCATAGCATTTTCCATTCCTTTAAGAAAGAAGGGAGTGGAAGCTGCTGTGCCATACGTTAGCACTTAAGTAGTCCCTACCCTCAGTTTCCCACCATCTGTACTACTCTCTGAAACTCCCCTACTCATTTAATTTATTGCTGTGTGTCTCCGCCAAAATCAAAGACCAAAATATCAGCAATCTTGGTGGGAGGCATCCAGCTGCTCTGGCTCATTGTAGGAACAAGCCCTATTTGTGCAAACGCGCATTGAGAAAGCCGGGCAGCAAATCTCCCTAGGAACAACTTCCCATGCTTTCAGATTAGCAGATCAAGCTGCAGGCATTAAGACCTTTCCCATTCTCTATCTGTGAAATCCAGTGCTTTAGGASACAAAAATGGSTCTTTTCTAACCCTGGAACKAAGCGATTTTRGAAGCACACRGCACAGTGGCGGGRGGCAATGGCTGAGGGAAGCGGAGCAYGATCTGGGGGTCGTGTTCATGTGCTGTGTAAAATGGGGCTTTTCCTGGGGTGCTGGATCCTGAAAATCATGGCAGAACCCCATCCCAGTCACTTATCCAGCCCCCAGCCCCTTCTCACCTCTGTTTCCCTGCCCATGGGGTGAAGAAGCCAGCAGGACTCCCCTAAGAAAGCAGCTATCACACAGCTATTTGCAAATCTCCAAGCAGAGATTACAGGGAAGAGCTCTTTAGAAGCAGCCTGTAATGTAACAGCACAGGGAACTCTGATGGCYACAAAGCTGAATCAGAAAGGGAAATCCTAAAAAAATCAGCTGGTAGAGTCATCAGCCTCTCAGAGGCAAATAAGCACAGCTCCCTGCCCCCTCTTAAAACACCAGATATCAGCTGATAAAAGAGGAGCAATCCTGAAAGCCAAACACCCAGGCAGTACTTGCAAGRCAGGATTTGTAGCCTGGTGCCCTTTGATTTGCTCTGAGAGTGACAGAACAGGAGTCAGAAAAACATGAAGGGGAAGAACATTTCTAATGCTCTGGTGACCTGTCTGATGCTGAAAATCCCACCAGACCCAAGGCTGTGCACAAGGACCAGAGTRTTGCTGTTGCTCAGACCCTGAGCTRCACTTGGAAGGGCAGAACAGAGGGACAGGGGTTGCTCAGTGGGGTTGGGGGCACCACAGACCCTAAAAGCTCTTGGACTCACTTGGTTCTCAGGGGATGAAACAGTCACACAAAGGAAGTTTCGTCTGCTTCACAGATCTGACAGCAGATCTGGAAACTGTCATCTCCTTCCCACGCCATCACACAGCTTGGTTCATTTGAAACCTGTTTTATCCTGGCTCACTTCAACTTTTCTTATTCCTGGACACAACAGCAGCAGCCAAGCAGAGAGTGGATAAACTGGGACCCCCAGTGAGGGCCAGGCAAGTGGATGCTGAACTGCAAACACAAGGGCACAGCCCACAACCAAAACACTCCACACACACCTCCAGCCCAGAGTGCAGCCTTTTAACCTGCAGTGAGCACCAGGGGATGGAGATGAGATCCCTGGCAACACTACTAAAATCCCTGTATTTCTCMTTTATTTTGGGACAGGCAGAATAATCCTTTTGAACTACCCAAGTGGGGGCGAACCAACATCTGTTCAGATTCAACAGCTTGGGTCTCACTGCTTCAGCTCCAACACTTTCCCGGCGGGTGGGGAAGGTCTCTAGCTTTTATTCAAAGGCACTGCCCTCACGCAGGGCCTTTCAGCAGAGGCTCGCAGAGCACCTCACAGACATTTAATTAAATCCTACAGCCCGCCCTGGTGASGAAGGGATTATGAACAGGCCCCCGGCTCCAGAGGCAGCTCAGCAGCACAAGAATCTCTTTCTCTGGTACGGCTGGGGCGTTCGGCTCAGTTGCAGGAGTGCAGCAGTCCCAGCTCCACTGAGCTGTTAAATACACATCAAACAGTTCAGAGACTTTGAAGAGCCAGCAGAGCAGAGCAGAGACACCAGGAGCATCCTCTGATGGGATGGGTAGGGGCCCCTCTCCACTGACAGAGGAACAGCAAGGAAATGGGTTTAGAAACAACAAATGCATGGTTTGTTACCCCTCTGCAAATCAAACTATACATTTCCAAAGTATGGCATTCCTGGTGACCAATTAATCCTCCCCAAAGCCCTGGAAGTCTCAGAAAATGGGAAAACATGTTTACAATTTTTTTTTTCTTCCTTTTTTCCCCCCATGCTTACCTAAGGAGTGAGACTCTTGCTGGCTGAATTACATCTATTTAAACAAAAGTAAGTTCAGACATCTGCCTTTGCACAGTGTCAGCTGCGAGAAATGAGCTAACATCCAGATGCAGTGGCATGTCAGGATTAGCCCAGGCTGGGGCAGGAATGCTTCCATGTATGGAAAAATATTGGAGCAGTGAAACCATAAGCTTGGAGCTGAGTGAAGTGAGAGGCCCTGTCAATGAAGTTGCAGGCTCAGGTTTAGAGGATTTAGCAGCTCAGAGYCGCCATAAGATCCTCAGCACATATTACAATAAATTTCACACTTTTTCCAGAAGGGACTCCTACAGCAATGCTGAGAGTCGTGAGGGTGAGATCCTACACCCCTCTGTTTGCTCTGGAAATCAGATTGGAACTGCTGGGTACCATTAATGCTCCCCACGCCAGGCACCGGCTCGGGCRCTGATGGAGACATTCTGGCAACTGCCAGGCTGCTGCTTGCCCATCCCTGGGCTGTTGCCTTCTGCCCAGCAGGATTTATCAAAGSCAGCTCAGAGCTGGCACGAGGGATGAAGTGGTGGCAGTTCAAAAGCAAACGCTGAGCTGGATCTGCTTAGTTGGTGAAGCGGAGCCCGCTTGTGCCACCGTCGTGGCGAGGGCAGCGACTATCGGGGCACAGGGAGAGAGCCAGGGCAGTGCTCCCTGCACTCATTTGTCAGCATCCTGAGCTAACACTAATGAAGTAATAGCTATGACTTCACCTCTCCAGTGGGAATCTCTTGGGAACAAGGGAGAACTARAATTTCTCTCTCTGGCTCGTTCACRCAGTTGCAATTCGTTTCAGTCGCSTTATACTCTCTTCTGCAAACATTACTTAATTCTCACCCAGATTTTTWAATCCTTGCCCTGGAACGTCAAATAATGTTCCCTTCTCAGCTGTCAAAGCTTAGCCTTGCTGGGATCCCTCCTGGGGGGATCTGACCCCTTGTGCCAGCTGCCACCCACTCCATGGGGTCCAGCCACACTGAGCCCCGGCTCGCAGCTGAGGATGCCACCAGCTAATTTTTATGTCTCAGACATGAAATTAAAATCTTGTTACTCTTGGCATATTCATTTTAAATAGGGACTTTTGCACCTTTTCTCYATTAAAATATTTTAAAGTCAGGCTGGATTTAGCCACAATTGGAAAGACAGACAAAACGTTGCTGGAGGACCCTGGAGCTTCTTTCCTTGGCTGGGCAGGACAGATTCCAAAGCTGCAAAAACCRCGCAGGAATGAATTTCTCACACCACCCTGCTGCTACAGGGCTTTGTCTGCCYGGAGAGACATCCAAGCTTTGTCCCAGGGTACCCCTGCTGCCTTCCTCATCACAAGTCTTCAGCTTTCAGGTTTGCTYTGCCCTGGCTTTGTGCCATTGCTGGGGACCAGCACTTACCACTCAGAGTGCATCCTTTAAGAACCAGCCTGCACCCCCAGGCTGTCCTGTGCCTTGTTGAGGGCTTCCATCCCTTTGTTTTGAGCCCCAGCATGGGTTTGATCAGATTGCAGATGCTCAGCTACCACCCTGACGCAACTGAGCAGTCAGTCACTCACACTAAATAAAGACTGCAAATTCTTTACATATTAATTGTTGGTTGCAATTGTTCACAGTGCTGAAAGACGGACGTGAGAGTATGCAGAAAACATTCCTGCATCTTTTTAGTTCCACCCTTCCATTATTGTGTGTACACCATGACAAAGCAATAAGACACTGCATTTTCCTTGGAAAACTGAGATGAAAATGTGATCAGTTATCAGACAAGACGATCGTGTTGTAATCTGAAATACTCGTATAATTCACTTTCCCACGAGAGAATTTGACAGGTCTATCTGCTTACTTGTCAACTCATCCCACTCCCAGTTTCTCCGCTGACCCTGCTTTTAATTTACAACCTACAGATTTAACTCTGATTGTGCTCTTTTGCCTACAGAGCATCAGCTGAGAAGCAGCAGTTCCAGCCAGCACAGAGGAAGCTGCTCTGCAGAGAGACATCAAGAACACCCCCARGCCCCCCATCTGGGCTCCCACCCCAAGAACAGAGAGGAATTAATGTGCCAAAGGCCCAAGCTGTATGGAATCCAAACACCCTCCCCAGGCTGGCAGTTCTCCCTCCTCTCCCAACCGTTATTATCTGGAGATGGCACAAGCACAAAGTGATCTGTCTGCAAAAACATTTCAAACCTATCGTGCATTACGCTGTGATGTGCCATGGAACCAGTTTAGAGAGCGCACGCAGCTATAAAGTCGTGATTATTCAGTATTCAACCCAGCCTGAAAGCTCAGGAGTCAGCTTGTTATTTGCTGAAAGCAGGGGGCCTGAAATTATCCGTGAATAGTTCAAAGCTGCAGTTAATTCAACATCTCGACTTTCAAAAGCACAAAAATCACAGATTCCTGGAGCGTGTAAGCTTTTCAAAAATTACAAACTACTAACTGTCAAATCAAAGCAGCAAATAGAAATCCACATGGCTGATAAGACAAATAGTTGCATTTTAAAGAGTAATTAAATATCACTTTGGAATATTTTGCTTGGAACTTGTTTCCCTGATAAAAAAATGGGGAGGGGAAGGAGGAGGAAGCGATCCACACACACCAATGAGCTTCTCATCAAACAAATGCTCACGCAAATGCTGCTCAAATTTGTTTTCTTGAATTCAGAGTTCAGCCTGCTGTACCACAGCCTCCCATGCCCTCTGAGTTTCCTTAGATCCCTACATTTCACATCAAACTCTAGCAATAAGGAGGAAGCAATCGCTATGTTGGCTCTGGATTGTTGAGGAGGAGGGTTGGGACAAGAATTCCCATGGTGTGATCACCAAAAAGTGCAATATTTTCTGACTTAGATTAAAACCATGCCCCAACTTCCATGCTGGGAATGTGGCTAAAAAAAAAAAAAAAAAGGAATGCAAAAGAGAGAGCTCTAACCAGATGCAATTCAGAAGTGAAACCTTACCCCAGTCCCACACACTCATCCCACCAAACGCTGCTTCAAAACATTAACATTGTCCATGAGAAAGGACCAAAAAACCTCCAAACTATCCTGGACTCTTCCAAAACCTGAGCCTGCCAGCAATGAACTCACCATGAATCTCACACAAACTTTCTAGGACTAAGCAATACCTGTGGGCAACAGCACCAAAGGATTGTTTGGAGCACGGAACAAGGAGACAGCTACTGCATTTTAAATTAAAATGTTATTGAACCACTGAAGAGGGCCATTGCAAAGCTGATGTCAGTTTTTGGGATGGGATGTGTAGAGCCCTGTTCAAGAACCAATCATGTGATCAGCAAACTGCTTGTCCCCACCCTGGAGCCAGGAGGATTTGATAATGGAAAGATGCCCAAGGATTTTCAGAGCAGGTCCTAAAACGTGGGCAATTACCCACTGGAGGATGTAATAAACACCACAGCAGACAACACGTCAGCAAGACTTTTAAAATACTAATTCTCCCCCAGGGAAAGYGCTCAGGCAGGCAACAGTTTGGATATGGGGGAAATCCAGCTTCCATGGACGTCAGTGATGTTTTTGAAACTCTTGCAGGACCAGAACACAGTCCCCAGACTTGCAGTCTACTGACATTTACAGGGATTTCACAGAAGGATTAGGGCCTTGGCATGAGAGAGGACTGCTAATTGTATGGAGGGTGACTGCAAAGCTGTGTAAAACACACACAGAAATAATTTGGAAAAAAGGCATCAACAACAACAACAAGAAGTCAAAATGTTTTGGCTTCTATGTCATCTGCACAATGTGGAAATACTGAATAGCTTATTCCTCACTCATAATTGGAGTTCACTGTTGAATGTCTCCAAAATCACGGGGAAAAACGCTCCATTGTTCTGCACTTTCTTTTGTAAAGCTGTTACGTGTTCAGCCTCTAAAGAATGCATTTTTGGAGAAGAACTATGCACTGATTACTTTACAAAGTAAAGTTCCTTTGCTCAGTCCTGCAACCKGAGAGTAACAAATGAAATTGTCAACCGTGCATTTTTAAAYGAACGTTTTCATTTCAACATCTGGATTAAGATGCCACAATGAAAAACAGCACACAGGCTTCTCTCTGCTCCCTTCAGACATCTCCCATTCTTACGTTTCAGAAYCAGCGAGTTTCAAAGCAAACAAAGAATCAGTTGGCACTGCTAATGCCTTGCTTCTTACTCAATAGCCTGATGTCATGAAAAGACCATATTTTTCAAATCTACAGCTCTGCTAGCCAAAGATTTCATATACATTCCCACCCCAGAAATATAGTCAGGAATACAGCTGAAAGTGATTACTCAGATATTTTTATATGATGAAATTCAAAAGCTGCTTCAAGTGATTTACAAAATCTCCTGTAAGACAAATCCCACATCTGTGCTGACCACTTGCCTCCCAGATCTCAGCAGATGGCAATTTCAAACAGAAAAGTTCTGAGTCCCTGAAAATCAGGGTGTACCTTAAACTGTAATCAAGGGTTTGAAGATTTTTCCTCCACAAAAAAATTGTGCACAGAGTAATCTAATGACATTTCTATCTTCTCCCCACCATTTCTTGCACAGAGTCTACCTTCAGAATTAATAACTGGTGCCTTATTAGGAGAGGTTCCCATGGTAGACATCTTTTAAGATAAAGGGAAAACACTCTGTCCCTACCCAAGGGTATTCACCAGTGTGAGCAAAGGGAGGTCCTCAAATTGCTTTCAGATACTTGACTGAAGAATCACAGGAAAACAACCAACATGTTTTGCATTTATTTAAATCCAGAACAGAAGCATCTCGGCCTTCCCAAGGCTGGGTTTGCCTTCCCAAGAAGAATCTGGTCAACACTCAAGCAGATGCATAAATACAGCAAACAAATACAAAACACAAGAGAGGCAAAGCACAGCCCCAACACCACTGCGGCACTGTGTGGATGCACCAAGCAAGCGCCAGGAGAAAATTCAAGATTAAAAAGAATGAGGAAGATGACTGGGCCAAGAAAGTAAYGAGTAAAAACAAAAGCAAAGGCAAATAAACAACAGCAAAAGATAAACTGTTGCTATTTCCCTGCAGAGCTTTTTCTCTTCCAGCCCCCCCAACTCTCCTTTCTCCCACTCCTACACCAAACCTTGTGAGAGGATCTACTCAGTGGAGAACGTGACCAATTTATCTTTTTTTAAGCCAAGATGACCAAGATGTCCCACAGCAGCACAGCACACTCTGCCCTCCTCCAACAGCCTGTGTGCCATAAGACCCTGAAGAGCACCCAAATTCACCCCGAGTGTAGGAGGATCCTGCAGCAGGGATGGTGTGGAGCTCACCAGGAGAGGTCTGGGATCCTTCCGACAGCAGGAAGGGAGATACCTCATTGTGGGTGTCAGGGGACATCAGGGCACGTAGGCAGATGGGGGCTGTTTACACTACTGAGGCTCTCAGCAGCAATCAGGAATTAAAGCTGTTATTAAATCAACCCTCCAGAACTTGAGCAGATGTCCATGCAAACAGATAACAACAGGGTGATGTTAAACCAAAACCGCAAACGAAACGAAGACACAGAGCAACATCTTCTCTCCCATGCTCTGCTCAGCCATGCCAGGCATTATCAGAAGACAAATCAATCACCAAAAGCTACCTGTAGTTGTCCAAATCTGGGACTGAACAACTTAACTGAGGGACCTGCACTAGGAGTTAAAGTCCTCCAATCTCATKTGGAGAATTCCGGTTTTGTCCTTGAAAAAAGCCCACCCAATAMTAGGTCTGGCCGTGGCTCAGACAGAGGCACGATGCCATCCTCCTCATTAATCAAAGGCTTTCCCCACAGCCAGATGTTTGCTGACTTGTACTGCTTTCCTTTATTACTGGTTTGGAGGCAGAAATTGCTGCGTGCTGAAGTTACTCCAATTGAACTGGTTGTCCCTGGTAACTGCACCCCAGCATTATTGAGTTACCGAGGCATTCAATGCAGAGTGGCTGTTTGCTTTGACAATTCATGCTACTTTCCCCAATAACCATCAGAGTAAGATGCTAATTTACTTTTAGGACTGTGGGAATTTTACTGCAAACCCAGAAAAGAGCCTGGGTTTTAAGATCTATCAACGGCTGGTGCCCAGGGTTTGGAAGAAGGAGAGATGCAGAAAAATGCAGAGTACACCAGAGAAGGACAACATGCACATTGATAGATGGACATTAAAAGTCATATTTTTCAATAATTCTGAGCAACAAAAGTGATGCTTCTATATAGGACAGAAAGCCATCACCTCTCCCCAAAGCTTTCACAGCCTCAGGAGATAAAGTAACCAATCTACAATGGGAAGAGCTAGAAAGGATTTCTGGAGGTCTTTGGGCCTGGGCATCACCCACACTCAACCCTGCTGTGCAGAGCTTCTCCCAAACAAGCCCTGTAACATCCAAGGATGGAGGCTCAGGCAGCTGAGAACTCAGGGACAGAGCTCTCAGTGTTCCCACCTCTCTCGCTGTCTCTACTCTGCATCCATAATATCCCTTTCTTCCCATAAATCTGTRTAATTCGCTGGGGTTTAGGAGTATCCCTTAGTGCAAAGGAACCATAACTCAAAAGCACTGCCTACATTCCTCTAATGCTTTTGTTTTAAAACAAATTAAGCCCGTGAGGTACTGAACATATGCTCGACATCCCCAGCTCTCGCTGGCATGTTTTTGAAAAATAGAAAGTTTGTGCTTTTCTGGGGAGTCAGGTCATTAACCCAASTATTTTAAAAATCAGCCTATTATACAAGGAAACTTCCAAGTGCCTGAGCTACAGGTTATAAATCTCCTGTTTAGAAATCTGATATCCTGACATAATTGCCCTTACAACTTACAAATAGGTTCTCTGTTATCCGTAGATTAAGCTTCCTCCAAAGCCACATCACATCTGCTTAGTTTTGAAAATATACAGCAYGAGCTTCAATTACTTTACACTCCACACAAAAATAATCCTGAATTTAACTCAGGGCTTCTTGGAATAAGAGTTTAAGACCCCGTAATCTCTTTATTTCATGTTTTCTTGCAATCTAATAGATGGAAGCACTGGCCAGCGTGTAAAATTAATGCCACCTTCCACTTCAGTGATTTCCCAACCATTTAACTACATTGCAGTGGAATTTTTAAAGCAAATATGGCAWGCAGAACTCCCACCATCTAAATAATCTGAAATGTTCTGTAGGGAAATGGTCAGCTACTAATTGGAACCACAGTGTTTTCACATCCCTGTAGGAMGAGGGTTTGGTTTAAAAGAAACCTGAGTTAAACCGTAGTTTCTCTGAAGGATGAAGCTTCTGTTACAGCTCCTCTGATTAATGGAACTGCTCAGATCCCCACCACTTGGGCAAGCTCCCAGTTAAAGTGTCTAGACTTCAAAGGGGCAAACTGGGGGCCTTGGGCAGCATTATCATCCAGGTGCACAGCATTAAATACGTGAGAGTTTTTGCAGAACTGGGGGCTTAGCGACAAAAAACTGCAGCAAACGAGGAAAATAAAGCCAAATCTGGGTTTCAAAGCTACATCTCTTCTCAGCAGCAGGGACATCACACGGCGCTGCCAGACAACAGCCAACTTTTCCCTAAACAATTCCTTTGCCTAATGAAGAGAGCGGAGTGCTGGCAGAGCAAGGCTCGGAGACCCATCCAGGGAGATGTCATCCCTTTCACCCCAACACAACCTCGCAGTGTCCAGACACAGGGGATGCCTGATGGGGTTCAGCCATCCCTGGATCTGCAGGTAACCCAGCGTTACCCCAATCCCAACCAAAACCGAGCCACAGCCTGCCCGCTGTTCCCACACCCGCAGCCTCAACCACTCGCCGGAAAGATGTTTAGAAATGGCACTGTGGGGCACCATCTTTTCAATTCTTACTCAATTGCTTCCAGAGATTAGATTTCTAAAGAGGATTCTTTTTCTTTTATATGTTGCGAGCTGGTTGGGAACTGGAGGCTCAGCCTGTGCCTTCCCGTCCCTCGCAACCTGCGCCGTGCGGGTCTTTTTGTCCATTATCTTTCAGATTAAACTCTACGCATGAGAGGCTGTAACTTGTAGAACAYCGAACACACCAAGCGAAAGGAACAATTCCATCCCACAACTGGCCGGGCAGCTTCGCCAGCAGCTCCAAACCGAGCCGGGTTTGCTCGCTCCACAATCACCGCGTGTCCTCCCACGGCTGGCGGAGCCCACGGCTCCTTTCTGCRCACAAATCCACGCAGGAGCCCACGGGCGCCGTGTCCGCTGCCCACGCCAAGGTCCGGTTTTCCTCGGAAGCCCATCTGAGTGCCGCCGTGCCCGTGTCTGGGCTGGGAGGAGCTGCTCCCCTCACGTCTCACCTGCAGCCCCGCTCCCCTGCGGGGCCCGTCGAGGCTGCCCGCACACACCCCCGGCCCGGGGCTCCCCCGGTGTCGCGGCTCCCAGGCCCCGCGGGACAGCAGCCGCCACCTCCCCGCCGCTTCCCCGGCTCCCCCGGGAACTTTCTGGAAGGCGCCCACCGCAGCCGGCCGAGCCCCGCGGCCCCCAGACAAAGCCCGGGGCGCGCCCCGCCGCCCCCCGCCCGGCCGCGGGTCTCACCTTGCGGTGCTTGTCGGCGAAGGGCAGCGCCAGCCAGGGCATGGCCCGCACCGCCTCCTGCCACTGCTGCTGCTCCTGCTCCGCCGACACGAAGACGATCTCGAGGCGCTGCCCGCCGGCCGCCGCCGCCTCCCCCCTGAAGCGCCCGTAGAAGGCGGCCAGGCTGGCGCCGAGCTGCGCGCAGGGGCCGCCGAGGCTGCAGCCGAAGTAGAGCCCCACCAGGGAGACCCCGCGGGCGGCCAGCGCCGACACGGCCACCTCCTCGCCGT
>NW_026623394.1:260744-284172 GCF_030028575.1 Malurus melanocephalus
GAGAAGGTGTGGGTGCCCCGTGTCTGGAAGTGCCCGCGGACACGCTGGATGTGGCTCTGAGCAATCTGYTCCGGTGGAAAGTGCCCGTGGGAGAGCTGTGATCGCACCCAGAGCATCTYACAGAATCAACCACGTTGAGAAAAGACCTCTGAGGTCATCGAGTCCACGCTATGACTGAACACCGTCTGTCAATCGACCAAAGCACTGAGTGCCACATCCAGTCCTTAAACACCTCCAGGGATGGTGACTCCACATCTCCCTGGACAGCCCATTACAGTGCCCAATCACTTTTTCTGTGAAGAAATTCTTAATGCCCAACCTAAACCTTTCCTGGTACAGTTTAAGATTGTGTCCTCTTGTCCTGTCACTGGTTGCCTGMGAGAAGAGGCTGACACTCACCTGGCTACAACTTCACTTGTAGAGAGTGATAAAATCACCCCTGAGGTTCCTTTTCTCCAGGCTAAACAACCCCAGMCACTCCTCATAGGATTTGTTCAATAAGATCCCTCCCAACCCAAACCATTCTGTGAATTCCCACTGGCCCCGTGAAGGTAGATCCATCCTTCCTAAAGCCCATGGAGGGGCTCCCTGTTTTGTTTCCAAAATCGACCATAAATACATATTTACCCCTATCAAATGCAGGCAGAAAAACCTGAAAGCCGATCCAGAAGCAYAAACGTAAATTGGGCTGCATTGAGTTACACGGTCTGGCTGGCTGGGATACAGAAAGGAAATAAAGCAGAGACGGTGACATGCAAACCAGGCTGTAAAATGTTTTTGCTCTTTGTAATCAAAGTCTGCAATCTGCAAGCCTGCAGAATTCACTGTAGGATCCTCAGCTGCTCCTGACTGTTGTCCGTTTGTCCACGCTGAAGAAGAGCCCCCAAACAGCACACTTAAATCTTACTATCTACAGAAAAAAAACCACCTTTATTTTTATGACCCTTCCCTATTCGGTTCTTCGTTATCGTTGCTGCTTTCAATTGTATTTAAAATCGTTGTGTAGCAKCCAGAGCCATTAGGGGATGCTTTATAAATACAATTAATTATCATTATTATTATTATTACAGCTTTACAATCTCTCTTTTCTCTTGCCAAGACCTGCTCCCTAGAGGTGGTTCAAAGCAAGAGAAGTTTTGTCTTGTTTTTTATTTGTCCTGCCTTATCTGCCTTAATTAAGTATCTGGGTTCTTCAGGGCAATKAAGCTGTTTTTTAAGTCTGCAACCCTGAACTCAACCAACCCATGCAGCAAGATAAATRTTCTGCTGTAAAAATAATATTTATGGCTGCAGTTAATGCATCTGGCCCCATTTTTAGTGARCAAAGCAGGARGAAGATGCTCTGAAATACAGAACAAGCCAAAAGCATTTCTATTTTAAAGAACAAGAAAATAAAATGAGGAAACAGCTGTTCTTTAAAAAAAAAAATCACTAGGTGAGTTGTGACTGAACTGAGATTACTCCATGAAAGCACTTAAAATGTGGTGGGTGTCTGCCCAGGTG
This sequence comes from Malurus melanocephalus, assembly GCF_030028575.1. Lineage (NCBI taxonomy): Eukaryota > Metazoa > Chordata > Aves > Passeriformes > Maluridae > Malurus > Malurus melanocephalus. Next base: position 262,248 of record NW_026623394.1, read on the forward strand.
CTRCTTCTACAGCAGAATCACAGATTCTCATTTAAAATCCAGCTTGAGACACTGGAATTAAAGAATCAGGACAGCATCCCAGGGCTTTTAACAAGCAGTTTCTTGTTCATATAGAGCCATTGCCTATCTGCATTTTTTCTAACTCCTATTCATTTCTTATAAGCTCTGATTTTTATTATATTGCACCCGGGTTGACTAGTACATACTATATTTTTCACTAAAGTATTTTTGTCCGAAGTATTTGCCAAATATTTGGCGTGTATTTGGCAAATGATTGGCAAATTTTGGCATTTTCCCGGATGTTTAATAGACACACACGGTGCTTTTTAGGGTCTTGTCGGCATGGAAAAATACAAACACAAAACGAGGCAGGGTTAGAAGTGCAGAGCCCGAGGGGCGGAAACAAGAACGGCTGGAAGGAGGGATCTGGGTCCATCCCCGTCCCTGTCCGCTCCCGGTGCTGCGGGAGCGCCTGCGGGAACCCCGGACCGGCGGGGCTCCGGTGCCATCTGCCGGGAACACCGCGCACGGCAAGCGGGGACCGCGACCGCGACCGGGAAGCGAGCTAAAGGTGCTCAGCCAGGAAAAAAAGGAGGCTCAAGAGGACCTTTTCGCGGTCCAAAACTCCCTGGGATGAGATCGTAGCCAGGTGTGGGTCGGTCTCTCCTCCCAGGTARCAAGCGATAGGACAAGAGGAAAYGGCCTCGAGCTGCAGCAGGTTGGATATTTGGGGAAAATTCTTCACCAAAAGGGTGGTCAAGACCTGGAAGAGGCTACCCAGGGTAGTGGTGGAGTCATCATCCCTGGAAGTGTTCAAAAATCGTCTGGATGYGGCACTTATTTAAACATGATTTTCCCTAAGTACCCATTGATGGCCCTGATCATCTGATCCTATTGGTATGAAGCTTCCATAAAAACTAATTTGATTGCAAAAATCTCTTTCGTTTTTAATTCAGCTGTATTCTGAACTCCATGTTGCACTGAGGGGAGTGGATTTTTCACAGTATGCAGATATCAGCGAGCAGCAAGGTCTCTTGAAGGAAAGGCACACACTTCAAACAGTTCCATGTTGAACATAAATCCATTGTGTTCTGACTTTTTTCTTATTTGGTAGCTCTTAATCACAAATACATTTATGGGGTGTATTTTACAGCAAGATGTGTTTCAGAATATGAACGTACATATCCAGAGGAAGCCCAGGGCAACCATCCTGCTGGGAATCTGCAGGAAAAAAAAGGATAATTCTGCTCTGCACATGATGCAAGTCTGCTGCAATCCTTCTCATCTCAGCTGTTTTCTTCTGGAGTCGCATCACCCTCGCTGAGCACTGTGCAGGGTCCCGACTGCTGAAACCAGGTCCAGCAGRGCAGGCCATCTGCCTGCTCCAGCTGGTTTGTGGCTGGTCACACATTAACTCCTTTAAAGAGGTCCGTGTTAAGGTATCATCCTCCCAAAACTCTGCTCCGGATTCACTGGAGGTCTAAAATGTCCGAGTTATTGTTCAGCGGAATTTGACCTTTCAAATTCTCCTAACTGGTGTCGCAATCCTGTTAATATCCGGATTGCTGAGGGCAGCTGGTGGTACCTTTGACCGTCCTCATTGTCTGTGGGCTCCGGAAGATGAGTCTCACTGAATCCCATCGGGCAGCTGGCAAGGTCCTGGTCCCTGTCACAGAGGCAGTGCCAGGTCTGTTGTGCCAGTGATGGGGGAGGCCTCAGGGCACCCCTGCTCATCAACTCAGGTTTTGGGGTGCCCGTTCTGCCTCTTTCCAGCAGGACTGGGATCCACGCGTCACCAAGGAAAAAAAAAACAGCGCTTCTGAAAGCGACCTGAGTTGATTTCAAACAGCACCAGCAAAATGCAAGGAAAAGGATTTCAATCACAGCTCTTCTGTGTGTGTTTGGCTCACCGGGGGCTAGTCCAGGACCTGGTTCCTGGGACTGGGAGGGAACTTTTCTCCCCCAGCCTGAAAAGATGAACTTTTTTTTTTTATTATTTTCAAAGTCCTTTTCCGCAGGTTTCTGCCCGATTCTCTCCCTGCTGTTCAYCAGCCCAGGGTATTGATCTCAGCAGGGTCACCAGCAAACTTCAAAGGGACTCACACTTGCACTGCTCGTTGAGGACCACGAATAGCGCCATCTGAGCCTTATCATTTCCCCTCTGTCTCCAGGGGAGATAATGTCACCTCAGGAACCCTCCGGCCATCTCKCAGCCAGGCTGGTGACAGTCACACCACCACTTATCACCTTTTCTGTTTCTTCATAGCTGCGCCTGCAGCACCATCCCGCAACCACCGCTCTGCTGGCCACAGGGGAGGAGGGAAGGATCACTGAAAGGAGCCTTTTTTTGTCCTGAAAAACGCTGATTTCATCTGGGCACATAAAATCAGAATGACTGTGACTCTGACTCACCACTACTGCTATACAATTTTTCATGACGTCACATTGTATTTGTAGGGACAAAAGGATAAGTGAAACATTAACGAGACTTTACAWTTCTGGCTGGTGGCACCACAGCTATAAGGCACCAGGGCAGCATTTAAACAGCTGGAAAACCGAGCCCCAYTTTCCACTGTCATTTTCCGTGCGTTAGAAATAGATTTGGTTACAGCTGCTTGGTTACGAGTACCTRCACTTAGGTAAAATTTCACTCCTGTAACAACCCAGCCTCCCACCCAAACCAAATCTGCTTCTTGCCAGGCGCTGGGCAAACAAAACCATTCCAGCCTCCTCACCCTGCCAGCTTCACCACTGGGCACCGGCCTGYTGGGTGGGAATTCCTGGATCAGGGACAATCCCTGCTCATGAGGTATTGGTGGGTGGATGGAGGAGAAGGGGAGGCTGCCCAGAGCCGGCTGCCCTCCACAGTTTCCGTGGTGCTGATGGCAGAGGGGCTATTTCTTTGGTCAGATGTCCTGTTCCTGTCCCTGTGCTGGGGGATCGGGCTGGCAGACAGCACCGAGCGTGTCCTAAACCATCGCCCCACAAGGAGTTCCTCAGTCCACAGCCACCACCTGGGGATCTCTGCACCTCCGGATCCCCATCCCAGAGCCCATGAGCGGGAGRGCTCCAGATATCGGGGAACAAACAGGGGGTCCCCTGCTCTTATCACAGCAGATCCCCAAACAYCAACACAGGCAGGGGATCCCCATTCCCCAAAAAACCCCCGATGGGCTCTGGCTCCGGCCAACACGTGTGTGTGGGGAATCCCCAGCTGCCCCCACGCGGTCGGAGCGCGGCCGTGGGGTCCCGCTGCCGTTCGGCGGAGGGTCCCAGCCCTGACCGGAGCACGGAGCTGCCCGAGCCGTGCCGTGCCGAGCCGTGCCGTGCCGAGCCGCCCCGCCCACAGCCCCGCGTTCCCGGGGGCGGAGGCGGCCCGGCCGTGCTCGTACGGCGGGCGGAGGCGGCGCGGGCGGTAGCGGCGGGCGATGGCGACAGCGCGGTGCCTGCGGGGCGCCCGGCGCCTCCTGCCCGCGGGGGCACGGCAGGAGTGCTTCGAGCTGGCCCGGCTGGCGGGGCCCGTGGTGAGACCCTGCGCGGGGTGGGCGGGGAGGGACGCGGGGGATACCCGGGGGACACCCCGGGAACACGGTGACCTCCCTCCGGAGGTGCGGAACCGCTCGGTCGCCCGGAACCGGGCAGCACTCCCCGAGCGTTCAGGGATGCCGAGGAGGGAAACCTCGGGCCCTGCTGGCTCCGTGCCGCCGGGCTTCGGCTGCCTCCAGCCCCCGGGCACGGCTCTACGACCGGGGATGTGCCTCCCGCCCCGGCCGGCGCCAGCGCGGTCCCTCTGTCACTCGTCACGCCTGGGCTGGCGCCGGATCCTTATTCTTTGCCCCAGGAGCTCTCGCTGCTGCCCAGCATGGTCCCTGCTTCCCTGCGGCGTGGCTTTGGAAGAGCAGTGGCGGGCTCGGGAAAGGGGAATAAGCTGTTAAACTGCTCAGTGAAACCAGGCTGCAGCCCCGACCGCGCTCACCCCTTGGGTGACAAGCGAATCACTTCGCTTCGTGCCAGGTCCATGCGCCCTTCGAGCAGGCTCTGGGTGCAAAGGTACCCTGTGACTCGCTGTCCTGAAATCCTCCCCGGACTGGAACAGCGTTTTCCATTTGTCTGGACCCTTTGGGGGAAAATGGACCCTTTGGCAGTTGGCAGTGACGGTGCTGAGCTCATTTCACAGAGGCTTCCACAAAGGGGAACCACGCACCACAGCTCTGGTCTTAACCAATTGCGTGTGAAATTCTGTGTTTTTRCTTTTCTGCTATATCTGGTAAATAAGTACCAACTGTTAAACTTCTCAGAGGCGCCCTCCCTGACATCAAATCCCTCACCTGCTCTACTCAGTCAGCAGAGGAAGATCAGACTAGTTTCAGTTTCTGAAGCTAAACACATCAAACCCTCTCAGTCCCCTCRGCCGTCCTGCCAGCAGCACAGCCTGCTCCTCCACGTGCACAGACACCTCAAACCAAAGYTCCAGCTGCTGTTTAATGATCATTTCATGATAAACACCACACTGGGATGATGGTGGAGGTACAGAGCCCTCCTGATGGGATTACTCACAGCAGCAGGTCCAACATGCCCGGGCCTGGCMGCGGGATTGCATCTGCAGGCAGCAGTGGGAGGTCTGAAGAGGAAAAGAATTGTTCTGCTCTTCCTCTGACCCCACAGAGCTGTTTTCTCCAGCAGCACTGGGCTCTTGGTTTGCTAACTGCTAAGTGGAAAGAAGCATGAACAGCTCCTGGGCACGGTTTCCAGCTGTACCCACCCCTCAGTGGGTATAAATGTCCCTAACTCCTACCATCTGGGTTTGAGCTGTGCCATGACTCTRCTCTGGAGGCTTGTGGAGGGGATGTCCTCTTGCCAAGGCAAAAGGAGGTCTGGAGTGCTGGAGTGCAATGTCTGCTGCAGCATCTTAACACGCTGCTGGCAAGGAGCACGCAGAGCGGCCTTGGTGCCTCTCCAGGAGGAGAGGATGTTGTGGTTTTGGAGGAAAGTTTTCCACAGATGCACGCAAATGCGGAAAAGCACTGGGATGKTTTATTTTCCCTTCTCTGTGCAGCCTTCATCCTGGGAAAGAGGATTTCTAGTGAAGYCATTAAGCCTCTCTTAAACGAGGTCATCTGGCAGATAGGCTATGTAACACCAAAATACCACAGGGCAGGTAGATGTTTRCACTCAAAGACAAAGCCACCAAGAGCCCATGTGAGTCCTGGAGSTGCCTCCCCTGCCCAGCAGTGCTGGGCAAGTGGGGATGAATCCCCAGAACCTCAGCAGAGCCCTGGCTTCGAGGAGTGGACAGAAACACCAGGAAACCTGAGTGTTCATAGCCCAGCTCCTGGTGGAGGGGTGGTGTTCCACAAGCCCTAACAGGTCCTCATCTCACCATCTCCTTCCCTTCTCATCGCAGTTCTTTGCCCAGCTGCTGGGGTTCCTGATCAGCGTGGTCAGCTCCATCTTCTGTGGCCAYCTGGGGAAGGCCGAGCTGGACGCTGTGACCCTGGCCGTGTCTGTAAGTATTGCTCTGATTCCCCTTGGATTTAAAACAGATGAATTAGGTGTCACCAAAAAGAGAAGAAATAGAAAAACCAAATGTGTATGGGAAGGCCCTGTTCTTCCTTTGGCCCTGAGCACAGGCAGGAGAGGGCAGCTGAGCAGTCAGTGTCTGTGCCAGTGCAAGGCCAGCACCTGAGAGCCTCTGGCCAGCTCTCTGAACCCACCAGACCTGGGAGTGTAGCCAAGAGCAGAATTCTTTGTTGTGGTCCTTTAGATCTTCCCCCTTGCTAGAGGATCCTTTCCCCCACCAGAGAGGAGAGGAGGCTCTTTAGTTAACAAGACTGTGTTATTCTGACAAAGAGAAAAGGACTGGAAAACTTCCCAAAAACTTGTAGCAGAACTGTCTCCCCACCCAGCTGGGAGGGACACGATGCTGTGGGCCAGTTCCCTGTCTGTCCTCCAGGTCATCAACGTGACTGGCATCTCCATCGGTTCGGGCTTAGCCTCAGCATGTGACACGCTGATGACCCAGGTCAGTAGCAGCTCCCCCCTTCCTGTGCCTGCTGGGGTTTGCTGGTGGTGTYGCCTCCAGTGCAGGGTGATCTGGGCATAAAGGACAGGGGGATGGCAGCTGCCASACAGAACAGGGTTGCAGACACCCTGGCTGAAGCCTGCTCCCTCCCCAAGGAGCCCTGGGTCGTGCCTGGGTACCAAAGGATTTGCAATTTGCCTATGAGCATTACACCCAACCAGCCTGGCATTCGTAGCTGCAGGGCATGGGAAAGACATTTAATTATCCTGAGGGTTTGCCCAGACCCTTTGGCTCCCTGTGGTGCTCACCCTGACCCTCTCTCCTGCCTCAGACGTACGGCAGCAAGAACCTGAAGCAGGTGGGCACCATCCTGCAGCGAGGCATCCTCATCCTGCTGCTGTTCTGCTTCCCCTGCTGGGCCCTCTTCATCAACACCGAGAGGCTCCTCCTGCTCCTCCAACAGGACCCCGAGGTCTCCAGGTCAGGRGTGAGATCCAGCCCTTCTGGATCAGCCATTTGCCATGTAGTGTTGAAATCAAGGCTCTCTGGAGCTTGAGTGCAACGCTGTTTGGCTTGGCTCTTACTCTGCTGGATCATTAACTGGGGAAACAACTCCCTTTCCAGGTTAACTCAGCTCTACGTGATGATCTTTATCCCAGCACTTCCTGTAAGTCTCTGCTAAAGCTTTTAGAAGCTCTRTATCCCTTGGTAACATCAGGGAAAGGAGGGAGGGCCTTTGCTGTGGGGCTCACAGGGCAGGTTTGGGGTTTTACAAYGTGCCCCTTGACCTTGTGCTATAGCAGATGTGCTCTGGCCAGCAGCTGCTGGACCAGCACAAGGGGATCTCTCATCCTCCTGTGCAGAGGTTTTTGCTGTGGCCATGGAGCTGGTGGTGGACATTGGCACCAGGGCCTCCAGGCTCACTCCGAGCCCTGAGATTAAGGCTGGAGCTGTTCCTACACTCACAGCAGCTGGGCTCTGACTCCTCTGAGGCAGGGAGCAGAACCTCTTTAGCCTTTCTTCCAAACTTTTCAGCCTTTCTCATGCTGATGAGGAAGCATTGGAGATTTCCCATTTGGAGACTGGCCAATGGGAATGGGATGTTCCATCTGTCACTCTTGGGTTTGGGTACTGGCAGTGCTTCAGCTGGAGCACAGAGATTTTGGAAAAAGGTGGTGGGGTCTGATCAATCAGTGTTCATGGTCACTTGGCTGTTGAACCACAGTGTGGTGATGAACTGAATCCTCACTTTTGCAGGCAGCGTTCCTGTACCAGCTGCTGACAAGATATTTGCTGAGTCAGGTATTGTACAATCAGCCATGGAATAAAGGTATTCCCAGRAACATGGATAAGCTTGGGGGTCTAAGTTCAGCCTGTTCTGAGGAGAGGAGAGCTGAGCTGAGCAGTGTGTGATGCACAGCTCCCCAGGCAGCCCTGGCTGAGCTCAYGGCAATCACCTTTAGCTGCCTCCATTTCCTGTGTCCCAACTGTGTGTTTTATGGGCTGCACGAGATCCTGAGCTCTGCTGGTCTAACACAGCCCAGCCTCACCTAGAACAGGAGCTTTATTCTTGGCTTTCTCCTTGGGCATTGCTGAAGGTCCCCCTTGTGTTCACTGGGTGGGCCTTGGACTGTGTTTTGGGGAAGCGAATTCCAAAGTTCTTCCTTGGCTTCCAGGAGATCATCATGCCTCAGGTGGTGACCGGGATTGTGGCCAACATCCTCAATGCAGCCATGAACGCCTTCCTCCTCTACGCTCTGAAGCTGGGCATGGTGTAAGTGCCAGCAGGGCTGGGGACAGTCCCTCCCTGGGTGCAGGGGTTTGCTCAGGGCTGGGGGTGTGTTCTGGGTGCCCAGCTTTGTCACCCTCTCCCCTCAGCTCCCCACCTGCAAAGCTGAGGCTGGAGGGATCCGTCCCAAATCTGCAGCAAGGCTGCTGTGGGTGCCTGTGGGTCTCTCCTGCTGTGGCTGAGGAGGTGGGGAAGTATGTCACTTGTGACCTGCTTGTCTCTCTCCCCAGGGGCTCTGCCTGGGCTAATGTGGCTTCTCAGTACACCGAGGTCATCCTCCTCRTCCTTTACATGTGGTGGAAGAAGGTCCATGTGAAGACCTGGGGAGGTACTGCTAGAACCTGATCCTTCAGAATACCAGAGTCTGGCCCTGGGAATTTGGCATTGTCACCAGCATCTGACAAAGGGATTGCCATCTCCTCACAGTGGGAAGAYGCTGTAGCCATGTCCTCAAGGCCTTTACTGCAGCTCCAAACACATTCTTGTCAAATATTCCATCTCAGGGATGCAGCATGGCCCAGCAGCAATCCTGGGCTGATGTCCTGTGATGTCCTCTGAGCTGCAGAGGGTGTCCAGGAGAGGATGTGGTTCCCCTTTGGAGGAGGAGAGGGAKGACATGTTCATTCTGCTTCACCTCCTTGTTGCAGGTTGGAGCAGGGAGTGCCTCGTGGACTGGGGCTCCTTCATCTGGCTGGCAGTGCCTGGCATGGTCATGATGTGCATCGAGTGGTGGACCTTTGAGATCGGGAGCTTCTTGGCTGGTGAGTCCAAATCCTCTTTTCTCGCTGATTCCTGGTGGCTGCTGCTTGAGAGTGTCCCCAGACCCCCCTGCCAGCAGCCTCCTCACCCACAGGRTTGGGTCTGCAGGATGCTGCAGGTGTTCCCATTTATCCCATGGGATGAGATGTCTCCTTTCCAGCCAGTGAAGGAGGTGTAAAATTTTTTGCAGGGCTAATCAGTGTGGTGGAGCTGGGTGCACAATCTATCATCTACGAGATCTCTGGTGTTGCATACATGGTAAGGGCTGGGGCTGTGAAACCCCAAACAGCCTGGGAGGAACCCCAAAACAGAGACCCTGTGGCTCAGTGCTGAGGTGGGAAGCTGGGGTTGGTGGCAGGCAGGGGATGCTTCCCAAGCCTGGCATGCAGCTGGACATCCAGGGCGTGCTGCAGATGGAAAATCACTGCAGTAATTTGTCCCAAATTCCCCTCTGGAGCAGAAGAAAATCACTGCAGGCTCTGTTGTCACTGCAGGCTCTGTTGTCACTGCAGGCCCTACTGTCACTGACCTCTCCTGTCTCCTGTTTCTCAGGTGCCTCTGGGCTTCAGCGTGGCTGCCAGTGTCCGAGTGGGCAATGCCTTGGGAGCGGGGGATGTGGTGCAAGCCAAGACCTCCTGCATCGTTGCACTGCTGTGCACAGGTCAGTCCGGTCCTGCAGAGCAGGGTGAAGGGCAATGATCAGCAGATGGTTCAGTTTCCTTCTGACAGGGCTGGGGACCCCCACAGGAACCCAAACCCACTTGTTTGGACCACGGCAAGATCCTGGCTCATCTTTTCTGTCTGCCAAAGCTTTGATAATTCAAAATGCAGTTTAGTGTTCTGTCCTCACACTCCAGAGGGTGGAGGGAGTACCTGGGGAGAATGTGAGCAAAATAGACTCGTCCTCTGCTGTACTATCATTCGGGTTTAGCAAAGTCCAGTCCCTGCCACAAGAAGCCCTTAGGTCTGAGCCTGGGTCTGGAACAGGATGTGCTGCCCTTGATGCAATTTGACTATTTCTTTTTCTTGCAGGAGTTTTTGCTATGGTGGTTGCAACATTGCTGGGAAGCCTCAGGAACGTGGTGGGATACATCTTCACCAATGACATGTGAGTTAACAGCTTTCTTTCAAGTATTATTGCCTTCTTGGAGGGAGTTATTTATACCCCAGAAGCTGCTGACAGATAAGAGTTCATAAACCTCCAACTGGCAAACATTCCTCAAAGGTTCCTCCCCATTTCCTAGTGTCCCTGGGCAGCACAGCTGCTTCTAACACTGAGACACTACCACGGCAGCAGGCTGGGATCAGGGAAGTGGATCAGCCTTTGTGGCTGATTGAGGAAGATCTGTGAGAACCAGGGGCCAGGTGCTGCTGCTTCCCCTGATCAGTCTGTACACCTTCCCAACAGGCAGATTGTCAGCTTGGTGTCCAAAGTGATGCTCATCTTYGGCCCGTTCCACTTGCTGGATGCAACAGCAGTGAGTATTCCAGCACGGGGAGGGATTCTCTCTGCAGCTTGGGGGGCCGTGAGGGTGTAAATCTGCCTGSAGCTCACTTTTGATCTGTTAAAATGTTCAAGAGAGGCAAACAGAGAAAACTGCCAAAGCAGCTGCTTGTGTTGCCTGCAGCACTTCAGTGTCCCCTGTGCTTGTAGCTGCCCCTTGCTGCAAACAGCCCAATTTTCCCTCCTGTTCTTCCCTGGGCAAGACTCCAGATTTTTACTGGTTTATCAAATCAACACAAGTGAGCAGCTGGCTCTTCAGAGATACCAGGTTCTCCCAGCACACTGGGATATCCAATAGATAGCAACTTTGGCTGTTTCCTCCTGTGGTGTCCTGGGGGGAGGGAGCTGGGCACTGTGGGGAGGCTCTTTGGGATCTGCTCGTTGTCTGGAGTGAAGRAACCTCACACCCCGTGCTCCCAGATGTGGCTTTGCTCCCTCTTGGCTTGGCAGGACGGTGCTGTGGGTTTCCCTGTCCCCAGGGCTGTGCCACACCCCAGAGTCACCCACAGTGACCCCTYTGCCCTCTCTCCCCAGGCGACCTGTGGCGGGGTGCTGCGGGGCACGGGCAGGCAGAAGCTGGGTGCCATCGCCAAYGCCATCAGCTATTACACCCTCGGCTTCCCCATCGGCATCTCCCTGATGTTTGCAGCCAAGATGGGGGTGGTAGGTACGTGTGTCCCCCTCCTGGATGGAGGCTCAGCCCCAGAACCCATTCCTGCATCTTACTTTGGATCAGTGGGGCTGGATTGCACGCTGCTGTTTCAACACTGAGTATGTGGCAGTAAATCCAGGCTTACTCCAGCTCCCCCTGGAGCTGTTTCCTTGAAAGTTCTTGGGCTGAAGTCCTCGGGCATTCTGRCAGTGTCAGGTTTTCCTCAAGCCCTCTCTGAAGTAATTTCTCCTTCCTGCAGGTCTGTGGGTTGGGATGATTATTTGCATCTCTGTACAAGCCCTTTCCTTCTTGACTTTTGTCATCCGCATGGACTGGAAGAAAGCTGCAGAGGAGGTGAGAATTGTGCTTTGCTCTGGTGATTCTTGAAAGGTGCTGAGTGAGTTCCTGTCTCCGTACAACACTGCAGCCCTCTAGGAGGAGGAAGAAGGGAACTGGGGTGTACTTCTCCTGTAGCAGAGGAGGAATTTGGTGCTGAGAATGCTTGTCTTGGGAGAGTGGAGGGTTTTCTGGGCTGGGCAGAACACCCTTGCCCTGAGAAGAGCAACTCTTCCCTGTGTTTCTAGGCTCAAGTCCGAGCTGGAGTGAAAGAACAAGTGGAAGACGTGAACTCCAATGGCACAGCTGCTAACAAAACATCTGCTGAGGGTATGTAACTGAGCCTGACACAGGGAGGGAGCCCAAATTCTCCACCCAACCCCTTCCTTTCCTTCCCAATTGTGGCAGCCATGTCTGTCCTGCAGGCTCAGATGGCTGCAAAGAGCACAGTGCCTGGTGCTGGTCCTGGGCCAGCAGCGCTTCTGCACTTTGCAATGGGGTACAAGAAATGCTGGCTGCTCCAGGGAAGTGCCTGGACTGCCACCCCCTGCCTGCCTCACCTGGGGACAGCTGCAGCTGCRTGTCCCAGTGTCCCCAAGCCTTGGGAGAGGACCCTCAGGACTGTCACTGGTGCTTGTGCAGCATCAGCCTGGAAAGCCCTGGCTGGGGAGCTCCTGCAGCGCTCACCTCTGTCCCACAGGTTACACCTCTGTTGACACGGACACTGGGGACACTGGGGACACTGGGGACACCGTGGTCCTGCCTGAGAGCATCGTGATGGGCGAGAGGCAGCCTGAGCACGAGCTCAGCCCCCAGGAGGAGCCCGTTGTTGTCCCTGTTGTTCCMCCTGTGGAGTGGAGGGCTGTGATCRTGCGCCGGGTSCTGGCTGCTGCTGCTGCYRTCGCTGTCCTGCTGGTGGGAGTCCTGGTGCGGCTCCTGACGGGCAATGGCTAAAGCCAGGGACGCCTGGGGAGCTGTGCACAGAGCAGGAGGGTGTGTGGCAGTGTCCCAGGAGGATGGTGGGGGAAGGAATTGCCCCTCAGTGCCTTACAAGAAGTCCCTTTGCACGGTTTCTGGTCACCTCACTATGTTTTATCCCACACAAAGAGTTCTTAAAGGGGGTGAGGATGTGGCACCTGGGAAAGAAAGTGCCTGAGAGCTGGTTCCTCTCCTGCACTGCACTGGGATGTCACTTGTGAGAGGTGGCAGTGTGTCCTGGGGCTGACCCAGAACAGAGACAGGGACCTGGTGCTGCTGTTCTGCTCTCTGGGGACATTGTTCCGTGTCATCTGCTCATGGCACGGGTTCCTGCTGCCCACAGCACACTTGCTCACACGCCAGCCTGTGCCAGCATCTTGGCCTGGCAACCTCCACTTGCAGCCACTGTGGCAGCACAGAACAAAGTGGGTTTTGCTGGAAGGTGTCAGACTCTGCTGTTGGGTGCCGGCCCTGACCCCGCTCTCCCTCTGCAGGGCGGGCACAGCGCCTAAAGCAACTCTTCTTTGCACTTTTGTAAGGTGGGATTTTYATACAATAAAGTTTTCTGAGTAAATGTTATGCTGTTTAATACGGTGCGAGCGTGACCCTGGTCATTGGCACGACTGTGCTGTTGAGAGGAAAGATGTGGGTCTGCTCCTGGCCCTGAGCTTTGGGGTGACACAACATGATCACTGTTGCCTTTTGGTACAAAAGCAAGGTTTGTGCCCCTCAGGTGCTTTCTGCGTGGCTGTGGGCACCATGGAAGAGGGAGGTTGTGTTGCACGACCCCMCAGAGCCATCAGAGAACTGCCCCATGTCATAATGCCAACAGCCCATAATGCACTGAGTCCCCCTGGGCCTGTCCCCGGGATGTCACCTGCAGCTGGTGCCTGTGACGTGTCACATGCTGRGCCCTGGGTGGTCAACACCTCATAGAGCAGAGGTGTGGCACCTCCCTGTCACCCCACAACCCACCTGGTGCTGGTGGCCTGTGGGCTGGGAATGAAAAAATGTGACACGAACAAGCTTGAAACTGCCAGCGTCCCCTGCAGCAGTTAGAGGACGTGGCAGACTGTGCCCTGCTCAGAATCCTGGTAGGTTTGGGATGGGAGTGTGGGGACAGGGACAAAGTGTCTCGCTGTGCCCCGTGAGTTATCCCAGCCCACCGCCYGCTCCGTGCAGGTGGGGTCTGCCCTGGGCAGCATCTCCCCTGCCCTGCCCGCCTCCCTCCGGGCCAGGGACTCTGTACTCGGCCTGGGGGAGCGGTGCCAGTGAAACCCGACCCGGCGGGGCTGTGCCGGGACAGCTGGAGCCAAGGGGGCCGGCTTGTCCTGGCCCCTGTGATGGGAGTGAATGAGCCGCTGCCCAGAGCCGCGCACAGSCAGCAATCCTCCCTCGCTGCTGCAAGGGCAGGACGGCGCTCCAGCCCGCTGCCCGGTGGAGCYGTGCTGAAGCAGGAGAGGTAGGAGGGCTCGCCGGGTGGATTTAGGACGGCTGAGCCCCTGCGCTGGCTCAGGACGGGCAGCAATGCCTTGCAGGGTGCGGCCGGGCTCCTCTGCGCTGTCAGGACCCTCCCGGGGCTCCGTGCCCTGCCCTGCCCCACTGCCCGCACTCCCCAYGGCCCGGCTGAAGTTCAGCCCCGCGTGGTTACACATTGCTCACCCCAGCGGGGKTTAACAGAGCGCGGAGGAAGGGGCTCGCTCCACTCTCCTGGCAGGGCAGCATGAAGCCGGAGAGCTTCCCCGAGGAGAATGGCATCGGGGAGGAAAAGGACGCCGGCCAGGGCAATCTCACCCCCAATCTCACCCCCGGGAACTACAAGAAGAAACGCCGCTGGATTCCGGAGACTTTCTGGGAGGACGTGAAGAAGCTGCTGGTGCTGGCGGGGCCGCTGGTAAGGACCCGGGAGGGGAGACCCCACCCAGCACAACCCCACTGCTCACCATCATCCCTAACCTTCGGCTCTCCTCTCCTCCGTGCTTAGATCCTGATCCAGCTGCTGATCTTCCTGATCCACCTTGTCAGCTCCATATTCTGTGGCCACCTGGGCAAGGTTGAGCTGGCCTCYGTCACGCTGGCCATCGCTGTAAGCACTCCCGGTGCCAGGCACCAGCTCCCTCCCTGCTGACTCTGGGATGGGAGATGGCAGGGGAAAAGGACGGAGCAGATTTCAGACTCCCACTTTTCCTTTCAGCCCCTCTCCCCACCTGAAAGCCTTAAATGCTCACCTTSACTCTTTGTGTTTTTAACCCGCAGGTTATAAATGTCACTGCCATCTCTGTAGGTTACGGTTTGACTTCAGCTTGTGACACCTTGATATCACAGGTGGGTAGGACACGCTGCCACTTCTCCTGGGGACATGGGGGGGTTCCAGCATCAGCTGATGATGTCCAGGCACCACATGGAGCCCTGGCTGCTCCTGCGAGCTRGGCAAGCTTATCCCCGGGTAAACAAGCCCATAACGAGGAGATCCGTGCTGCAAATCCCTCCCAGGCGGTCTTCAGGGCGGTCAGGGCTGCTCCACGCTCCGCAGGGTCCCCTTTACCCCAGCGCCGGCTGATGTCACTGCTGCCCTCTCACCTTGCAGACCTACGGCAGCAAGAACCTGCTGCGCGTGGGGGTGATCCTGCAGCGAGCCGCCATCATCATCCTCCTCTGCTGCTTCCCTTGCTGCGCCATCCTCATCAACATCGAGCAGCTGATGCTGCTCATCCAGCAGGATCCCGATGTCTCCAGGTTGGGTGGTCCCCTCATCCCTCCCGGCGTGGYGGGGCTGAGAGGAGGGTGGCCGTGGCCGTGCCCCTCCCTGAGCCCCCCTCTGTGTGCCCCCAGGCTGACCCAGCACTATGTGAATGCGTTTATCCCTGCCCTCCCGGTGAGTGCCCGGGGRCACCCTGGGTGCCACCTGCACACGGGGACAGGCTGTCCCCATCCTGCTGCTCAGCGCTGGCTCGTCTCACCTGCCCATTTCCCTTGCAGGTGGTTTTTCTGTATAACCTGGAGATGAGATACCTGCAGAACCAGGTGGGTCCTGAAGTCCTCACACCCACCCTGGCTCAGGGCTCGCTTCCACCACACATTCAGGGTTTCCATGCTCAGCATTCCCAGTGCCCAGGGGCCCCAAAACAGCTCTGACCCTGTAGATCACCCAATCCTACAGACAGGTGTATCCATCCACCTCCCTTCATGTTTCCCCACATCAGGGATTTACCTCCAGCACACTGTTTTTCCAAGCAGGCAACATCACTGGAAGTTTGGGGGCTTTTTTTCTGGAAATCATTTTCCAAGCAAGCAACATCACTGGAATTTTGGCACTTTTTTTTTTTCTGGAAATCATTTTCCGAGCAGGCAACATCACTGGAAGTTTGGGGGTTTTTTTTTCTGGAAATCATTTTCCAAGCAGGCAACATCACTGGAAGTTTGGGGTTTTTTTCTGAGAAAGGCATTGAGCACGGGGCTGGAGGGACCTTCACACCTCCCTCCCAAAACCTTTGTGAAGACCCCCCCATGTYCTCCCCTTTGCAGATGATCATGTGGCCGCTGGTGCTGAGCGGGTTCATCGGCAACGTCGTCAATGTGGCTGTGAACTACATCTTCCTCCACRTGTTCCACTTGGGCATCACGTGAGTGGCACCTGTGTCCCTTGGGGAGGAAAATAGGGCACCAGGTGATGGCCAGGGAGCACTGGGCTCACAGGGGCACGAGCAGGATGCCAATGACCTTTCTCACTTCCTCTGCAGGGGCTCTGCCTGGGCCAACACCATCGCTCAGTATTCGCAAACCATTTTCTTGTTCCTGTATATCATCTGCAAGAAACTCCACGTRAACACCTGGGGAGGTGAGGGCATCTCCCCTGCTCCCTCTGCTTCCTGCTTAACCCAAAAGTGTCCATAAAACTTCTATCAGGGGTTCTTGATAGAAGAGGAATTCTGCTCCTCTTGGTGGTGAAATATTAACCCCAGCCCGATGTGCCCCAGGTAGCGGCAGCAGCTCGTCACGCGTGAGCGCCGGCAGAGCTCCGTGCTCAGCACTAAACATTAATTCTGCAGAAATGAAACTTTCTGCTGAGCCTTTGGCAGGTTCATCCCCAAATCCAGATGAGCACAGATGTAAGAGGGAGGTTGTCCTCGGACACTCTGCCCTGAGAGGGATGAGCTGAGGGTTGTGCTGCTCTGTAGCTCATGRGACAGCAGTAGAGAGGTTGTGGGGTGGACACTGTGCTGCGGGAGATCCTGAGGAGCTGCTGGCTGTGAGAACAGGAACAGCACCTCAGGTGCTCTGAGGGATGTAATTCATGGCCAGCCTGGTCATCCATGGGGTGCTGTTTGTCCTCTCTGCAGGCTGGTCCAGAGAGTGCCTGCTGGAGTGGGACAGCTTCACCTCCCTGGCCATCCCCAGCATGCTCATGATGTGCATCGAGTGGTGGACCTACGAGATCGGCAGCTTCTTGATAGGTYAGTGGAGAGGGGAGGAAATGGCCARGCTTGACCCAGAGCAGCACCCACGGCCAGCACTGACCCCTCCTGTCCCACAGGCCTGCTGAGCGTCGTTGAGCTCTCTGTCCAGTCCATCATCTAYGAGGTGTCAGTTGTGGCTTTCATGGTAAGGCCCAGAGCTCCATGGKGACTGTCCTGAGACAGGCACACAGCAAAAATCAGCTCCAGCAAACCTCCAGCTTCCCYCTCTGCACCCAAACATTTCCCTGCTCCTGCCTGCCCCTCCTATGGAGAAGTTTTAAATCAAACCCTGAGCTCCATCACCCTCTCAGCTGGGTGGCTGTCCCGCTGTCACCGTCACAGTCCCATGTGAGCCCTGTGCTTGCAGATCCCCCTGGGGCTGGGCACAGCTGCCAGCGTGCAGGTGGGGAACGCGCTGGGCGCCGGCGACTACGAGACAGCCAAGAGATCCTCCACCACCAGCCTGATCTGCACAGGTCAGTCCACGGCATCCTGGCAAGCCTCTTCCTGGCCTCCTTCCCGTGGAGCAGGGAGGGTTTGCAGCCCTCTGCCTGCCTCTTCTCCCCTGCTCTCTCCCCCAGCCGGGCTCAGCCCTTCGTTGTGTTTTCAGGAGTGTTCTGCGTGATCGTCGGGGCCATTTTAGCCTCCACCAAGAATGTGCTGGGATACATCTTCACCAAGGACCCGTGAGTGCCCCCAGCTTTCGGCCTCGATGTRTAGAGGTCAGTTCCCAAAAGTGACCATCAGCTTTCTTCCATCCTCAGGGAGATCGCTGACTTGGTGTCGTGGGTCATGCCGATCTACATTGTCTTCCACTTGTTTGAAGCCCTCACTGTAAGTCCCAGGGAACGCCGCTGTTTTCCAAAGATCACCTTGGTGCTCAGCTGCAGCGTTGTGGGTCAGGCAGTCCAGGGTCCCTCAGACTGAGCACCAGCTCCCATACCAGGACCCTGCAAAGTTCCTGGGATCATCCCTTACAAAACACCGAGCRCATAAAAGGATGGTGACCCACAGGACCGGGCAGGGACACAGGAACAACGGGCAGAGACTGGGTCATCTCCTCAATTTGGCCGAGGTGATGCYCCCTGGCCCAGCCCCTCTCCCTCTCCTGACAGGGTGCCTGCAGTGGGGTGCTCAGAGGCATCGGGAAGCAGAAATTCGGTGCCATCCTCAATGGCGTGACTTACTACGGAGTGGGCTTGCCCCTGTCAGCCGTGCTGCTCTTCGCGGCCAAGATCGGTGTCATAGGTACAGAGCCCCGGGCACCGCACCCCCAAACCCCCCACGGGCAGAATCAGCTCTGTTTCGGGCTCACCACAACCCTCCTGCCTGGCTCTGCCCTTCTCTGACTTGTCTGGGTGCACTGGGGTGGGCTGGGATGGCTCCGGCCACTGCTGGCAGCTTTTACTCCAACTGGGTGGAAGTAACCGGTGCCAGGCAGCCCCACAGCATGACCACCCCATCCCCGTGTCCCTGCTGACCTGGCTGATGTCCCGGGATGTCCCTGCTGTCCTGGGATGCTGGGCTGGCTTTGGCTGACGCCGTGTGYGCTCTGCAGGCCTGTGGGTCTCCATGCTGGTCAGTGTCTTCATCCTCTGCACCTGCTTCGTCATCTACATCGCCCGCCTGGACTGGAAGAAGGCGGCTTTGGAGGTAATCCGGGCGCTGACAGCCCTTCCCTGCACTGGGAATGTCCTGCTGGGATGAGCAGGGCTCGGTCTCATGGCCAGTGCCCAGAGCAAACCCCAGCGCTCCCATGACATCCCTGTACTCAGCTCCCTCCTGCTCATGCTCTCCATGGCCTCAAAGTTCCCCCTGCCGCCCTTGTTTGGGGACACAAAACTCAGAGTAGGGTGACCCAAACCACTTCATCCCTGAGCATCACCTTGTGCCCCAACAGCTGCAGGGCAGCACAGCTTTGCTGGGTGGGAATTCCAGACTAAACCCAGCACGTTCCCTCCCCAGGCTCAGCGCCGTGCAGGAGTGGCCCAGCCAACACTACAAGAGGCGCCAGGCTTGGCCTCCGAACCCTCCCTCAAGGATTTGGATGTGTCAGCCCCCCAGCCCCACACGTACCTCCCAGCCAGGGCGGTGTTGGGGTCTGTCGGTACGCCCGGGGTTGGGTCTGGGAAGGGCTCCCACGAGGCAGGAACAAGCCCACAAAAGGGGAAATRCAGCGGGTGACACCCTCAGTTACTGGGAGAGCTGTAATTACGAGCGTGGGCTCGGGAGGGTGGTGACAGAGGGACGATCTGTGAGCAGCTCTCACCTGGCTGACACCCGGTCCCACCTCTGGGGGTGGGATACGGTTGAGAGCTGGAGATGTCCACTCTCTGAGCTGCTGCCCTGGGACAAAACCCTCCCTAGAAACCCCTCAATCCTCCCCAAACCCCTCAATCCCCCCAAACCCCTCCATCCCCCCACACCCCTCACACCCTGCTCTCCCTGCAGCGGGATTGGACGTGCAGAACGACGTGGTGCTCACATCAATCAGGACAGAGGGACCCCCGTACCAGATGGAGCTGCGGGATGTCAGGTCTGGTGTCGGCGCTCCGGCCACCCACGTGGTCACCAAGAAGCTGATGTTCAAGCGCGTGCTGGCGGTGGTCGCGGCCGTGGCCGTGCTGGCGCTCGGCGTCGCCATAAAGCTGATGACCAGCAAAGAATGACTCGCACCAAGGACTTTGGGGACTTGTTTTTGGGGTGAAAGCCCTTCCTGAGGGACGGACGTGCAAAGCACGGACCAGCCAGCGGGAAAATTGAGCCACACGGCTGCCCCACAGGAGCCAAAGGGCCCCTGGCAGYGTTGGGCAGTGTTTGCTCAGATATTGATTGGGATGGGGCCCCGAGGCTGCTCTGGCACCCAAAATGCTGCTCTGGGCTGCCTGGCACACACTGAAMGTGTCAGTGACCCCCAGCCCACACTGTCACCACCCAGCAGAGCTGAGCACAGCCCAGCTCCTGCTGCTGCTCCATGACAAACGCCCAATAAAGAATAAACCCGGCTGGAGGCGGGCTGGCTCCTTGGGGTGGAGGCTGAGGGCAGGGCTGGGGCCAGAGCAGGSAACATCCACACGTGGGTCTTGCTCTGCCCCTGGTGGCCTTCGCAGTAAAAACAAGGTTTTATTCAGCAAGGGTCAAGGTCAGCTCTCAGTCACAAATTTGGAGGTAAAAGACTGTCCAAAAATCAATAAACCCCTGAAATTCAGTTACAGAGGAGGTGGCTATGGCTGCTCTGCCACTCTGGACAAGGATGTCCCAAAYCTGGGGCTCCAGTCAGAGCAGTGCCCTGTCTTTGCCCCAGAAATGCAGCAGCGCAACAGTCCCAGGCACTTCTTGAGTCCTTGGGACAGCGTGGCCACAGCTCAGGTGGCTTTTGCCATCAGTTCAGGTGGCCTTTGCACACCTTGGATGGCTAAGGGTGGTTTCCCTGCA
The DNA here is from genome assembly GCF_030028575.1 of Malurus melanocephalus. Classification (NCBI taxonomy): domain Eukaryota; kingdom Metazoa; phylum Chordata; class Aves; order Passeriformes; family Maluridae; genus Malurus; species Malurus melanocephalus. Next base: position 282,180 of record NW_026623394.1, read on the forward strand.
ATGAGCATCACCCATGCCATCATGAGCCCCTTCAAGGATGAGATGCTGCAGGTTCTTCGAGGCTCCTTTCCTCTGYTCAGGGGACAACCAGCCTGGACTGTCCCCTGCAGTGAGACCCACATGGTGCCAGGCTTATTGCTGTGATGAGCCAGCTTCCTGTGGGGATCAGGTGAGGCATTACACAGATAACAGGCTCAGTAACCCTGGCTTTGTTTAGATACCCTCGTGCCAAACACTCCCACGTTCCCAGGAGTTTCTAGACTAGCTCCTGTTTACAGAGCAGGGTGGATGCTGTTTCCTTTCATCTGCCACTCATTGCTCAGGCATGACCCATGGCCTAGGTCTGGATGGATTCCTGTTTCAGCAGGAGCTGGAGCCTTCAAGTTGGGTGGGGAGTCACTGTTTAGGTGCATTTTGTTGTCTTCTACCTCTTCAGTGCATTGGCTGCCTTGGAAGGAATGAAATTGCAGCAAAGAGAAGTTCAGCAGCAGGACTGTAAGGGGTGAGCGGCGGGTCCAAGGGCTGGCTGGCCATCACCCCTCTTGCTGGGGGAACAGCAGCTGGAAAGGCACAGAAACAGGGATGAGTCCTCCAGGGAGGGAGCAGAGCCCAAGGGAATGGGGTGATGGAGGCTGAGTGCAGGTGGAGCTCAGGGGACAGAGCTGGGAGCCCACACTCACAGGGACAGCAGAGACCCAGAGCTCACCTTTGCCACCACGGCTTTCAGAGCCGCCAGCAGGGCCGAGATGAACTGTCCCACCCTGCTCCTGTGACACTGCTTCAGGAGCAAGAGCTTGGCCAAATGCACCATCTCCATGCTGCCAGGTGGATACCTCAGCTTGTTCACAGCCTCCATCTTCAGRTCCTTGATSAGGCAGGCGCGGCGGTGGGAGAAGGTCTCAAAGCTGAACTTGCCRTGGTAGGCGCCCATCCCACTGTGACCTGAGGGACACAGCCAGGCAGGTCACACCRTGCACAGGGACACCTGTGCTTCTCAAATTTGATTTGGCAGCCCCCAGGACACAGGGGAAGTTTGGTCATGCAGAGAAGCAAAGAGCTGCTTTTTTAGCTGCAAGAATGAGTGAGGACCTGCTCATTGCATAWCCAAAACACTAATGGGCCTTTTGACAAAGCAACCCTCTCCAGAAAATAACATTAATGGGAAAATGCAGCTGAAAGTTCCTGAATTTTCAAAGACCCAGCACCTGTCTCARAGGCTGGTGCTGGTCCAATGCAGGTGTGTGGGGTGGAGCAGGGACTCACCCACACCGCCGAAGGGCAGGCCTGGAACCACGGAGTGCATGATGACATCGTTSGCTGTCATGCCACCACTGGAGGTCTCTGATATCACCCGTCTGATCAGCTGCCAGAATGGGAGAGGGCACAGAACAAATCAAGGTGGGACACAACACCATGTACCAGAGCGGGGAGGGTTCAAGGTGATGCTTCCATCCCCCTTTGCTCTGCTTTGTTCCATGAGAGAGGCCAGTGTACACCACTTCAGTGCAGGATTTGCCCAGCTGGAAAAGCCACAAAATGAAAAGGCTTCTTGTCAGCCCAGGGTGCTCCTCAGCCCTCCCACCCAAACTGCCTGGGGCTGTTGTTTCAGGGCAAAGCCCTGACCTGGATTCCTRAGCTGGCACAACAGAGCCTGGAAGCTGGGGCAGACCTGGCAGGAAGCAGGACCCACCTGTGTGGGTGGAGATGTACAAACCTGGGAACCTCCAGAAGGAGACTGGGGACCCTCATGGCCCCCAAAWGCTGCAATTCACATGGAAAAGGAGCTGACACAGACCCTGCAGGCAGCTGTGTCTGGGAYCAGCCATGCTCAGGATCCAACTGTGCAGAGGTGCCTATGCAGAGGAGCACAGCCCAGACCCACCTGCTTGCTGTTGGAGAAGACATACAGGGCAAGGGGCTTCTCTCGAAGGTTGATGAACTCGATGGCTTCATCCACACTCCTCACACTCACAATGGGCAGCACTGGCCCAAA
>NW_026623394.1:285851-299016 GCF_030028575.1 Malurus melanocephalus
ACCTTGTTCAGATCGGCCTTGAGGGCTGCCAGGATCTCCTTCTCCTTCTCCTGCACCATCCTCTCCAGGGCCTTCAGCTGCCGAATCCTGAACTCCAGCGGGCGGCTCCGGCCCGATTTGAAGGCGGCCCTGGCCCGGCCCACGATCTGCTGCATCCTCTCCATGGCTGTCAGCGCTGAGGGGACACCGGTGACACCAGCTCACCGCGGGGCTGTGGAACTCCACTGTGAGGTGTCCCACCCCAGGAAAGGCTGGGAGATGTTCTCCTCCCTGGAGAGGAGCTCCTGCTCCCAAGCTGAGGAGCTCACAGCCTCCAAGCCCCCATCCCACTGACATGGGCAGCAATCTGGGGCTGGGTGATTGATCCTGTTCTGTGGGTGCTTTCTCTACACTCAGGGCACCCTCAAACCCACAGCCACTCCACTCTCTGCTCATGGGGATGTTCCCAAGGAGACAAATCACAGAGATGACCACGGCCTGGGTGGGCAGCCAGCTGGATGCAGGGCTGTGTGTCCAGAGCCGGTCTGCACCATCTGCCCCATAACCCAAACACTCTCACATTGTCACAAAACCACAACAAAACACTGCAGAGCTTTCACAATGCTTCCCAGGAGCAGCATTTCACTTTTTAGCCAGGACCAGAGGTCTGATCATCCATCCCTCCCCAACCAAACAAGGCACCAAGGTCCCCTCACAACGATTAAACCCTTCCCTTCCCAGCCCACTGCCTCAGCTGCGTGACACAGCCCGAGAAAGCAAATGACTCACTGAAAAAAAGAAGGAAAAAAGCAAGGTACCTTCAGAGAAGCTTCTCTCCCCACCAGCCTCCCGTGGCGAGTGMGAGCAGGCACAAGCCCTTCCCCTGCCATGGCTGGGGGCGATCCCTCCTCCCACGAGCGGAGGGCTGGCCCCAGCTCAGAGATCCCGGCTGGGTAGGAGCTGCCCTTTACCCAACTCTGTCCTGCGCTGTGGAGCCCTGCATGGCTGCACCCAGCCTGGCAGTGACTCAGCCCCAGCGTGGGACGGTGGGGACCGCGTGGCTTTGCCCACGCCGGGCGCACGAGGCCTGGGATGTGGGGCTCACATGCCAGGGCTGCTGTTGGGAAAAAACTCGGGATCTGAAACACCCCAAACAGGCAGGTGGCAGGCAATCCAGGCATGGGTTTGCAGGGGAAACACAGGCCAGCTCCTCTGCTGGCTCACTCCAAAGCCTGCCTGGTTCCAGGAGTGTTTTCAATGCCCACCAGACCCTACCCCACATCCCTGGGGGAACAGACACCTCACAACTCATGTGTGCCCTTCAGCCATGGCCAGAGCTGGGACCAGCAGAACAGGACTCCTCAGGAGACTGCAAGGACTAAACCACGCTCAGTTTATTACTTAAATTCTTAGGGTTTATTTAGTGCTTGCAAAATGTATCATCAAAAAGGCTTAGCACATGGATTTTCACCAGACATGAAGAAATCCTACTTATTGCACAGTAAATATRATTTTCTACTTATATTAATGGCATTTAGTAATAATGCTTTAATTGACTTCAACATTAATAATTCTAAGGCTCTTTCACTTTCAATTCCTTCAGCATCCTTCCCCCAAGCTAGAACAAGCCCCACATTATCCCCCAGTGTAGGATCACAGCATCCCGAGAAGCTCGAACACGAAGGAGCACACACACGTCTCTTCCAGGAATTGTTTTCCCTCGGAGGAATCTGACCAGGAACAGCTTTGTGCTGGCTTTGGCTGGGGTGAAGTTAATTTTCATGGCAGTCACTAAGTTCCTTCATAGCAGGATGGTGCTGTTTTGGATTTSTGATGTTGGGAGTTCTGGTGTTTGTCTTCCCAAGTCACCAGCCGGTGTGATGATGCCCTGCCTTCCTGGGAATGGCAGAATGCCTGCCTAATGAGGGAAATTAACAAACTAATCCCTTAATTAGCTTTAATATGCCTGCAAGCCCAGCTTTCAGTTCATCTATTCAATTCTCCTTTTCTCAACCTACAAGTTTTCTCACTCTGATTCTCCTCCCCATCCCAATGGGATAAGGGAATAAGGGGCTGGGTTAACCCACAAGGAATGTGTCATTCCCACTTCTCTGAAAGGGCCTGAAAATTCTTTTACACCAGCATCAGACACTCATCAKCACCACACAGGCAGTGCAGGCATCACCACTGGAATTTTCTAACTGCAAAAAGTAACTGTTAAAGGCACATGATGAAACCCAGAACCCAGCAAGCACCCCCTGGCCAGCTGGGGATGATTCTGGTTTGCAGAGATCCCTGAATGTTTCACCTCAATCAAATGGCAAAGGGAACCTCTCTGGGTTTATCCACAGCCATCCCTTTTGGGCTTGTCACCGAGAGGGTGGAAATTCAGAGCACAACAGGAGACAGACCATCCCCAAGGCTGCAGGGAAAACACTGCCAGCCCCAGGATGGCTGAAACTGCAGCTCCTGTTGGTCGCTGAAGGAAGGTGAGTGGGTTTGGTGTGTCCCTGGAAGCTCTGCGTGGCACGGGGTGGAGGTAGGGACTGGAATTTCTTGCTCTGCAGTCCTCCTTCGGAGAGCTTGTCACCACTGGTCCTTCTGTTCCAGCATGGCTTTTAAGTAAACAGGAATCTGAGCCTTCTTGTGGTTAGTGCCTCTCTAGGGCTACTCTCTGTGCTCGACAGCTCACTGAAATCACCCAGAACAAAAGAAAATAATAACTTCCCAGCTTAAGGAAACAGACACAAAGCCAGCACCCAGAGTACGATTTGCACATGGTGCCTTCTCCTCTCTTCATCAGTAAAACACCTGTGAAAGCAAAACACAACACCAAGGTCCTGTGAAGGATTTGCTGAGACAAAACCAATTCCATTTTAAATGAGCCTGAAGCAAAGCCCCAGCAGCTGGTGAATTCCCCAGGGTGCAGCTCTCCTGCCTCCAGCCCCTCAGCATGCACTGGTTATCTCGGATGCTGGGGAAAGCATCGTGCTCTGGCTCAGATGGAAACCTCCTCCAAGCCCCACAWTCACTCATCTACAAAGCTTTCCCAGGTCTACACACAGGAGAAGAAAAAGGCTCCTACCTCACCGTGACAGCCACAGCAGTGCTCTGAAACCTGCTCCTCCTTACCACCCGCTGGGCCAGCCCAGCCTCTGCACAGCCAGCACAACCAACAGGGCTTTTCTCTTCAGCACAGACTGGTGGCTCTGAGAAACCCAAATGATTTCAAGATGCCGTGAGTTTCCCCCGCCCCTTCATCCCCCTACACAGGGCCTGCCTCCCTGGCTGCTGCCTCCAGGCCTGAGCTGGTTCTTAGCTCTTACATTCCCTCCTGGATTATGTGGGCAGGGATTTCTCCTGGGATGTTGGGCTCCCGAGTGTCTCCCTGCAGCAGTAACAACATAGACTGAGGGGCAGAGTCCTGATCCATCCTGACACCTCCTGTCCCTGCAGGAGCTGCTCCCTCAAGCTCACCAAACCCCGTGGGGCAGCCAAGGAAGGCACCACACAGTGCCTGGTTTGTCAGACACGGAGAACCAACAGTGATCACGCTCAGAGATTCAGATCGTGCTTCTCCATCTCAGGAGGCACCCTGAGCCTGCAGCAAGCCTCTGCCTCCTGCAGACAGGAGAGGACATCCCACCCTTCCGCACTTCCCAGCTGGAAACCAGGGAGGAAATAGGAATAATTGAGCTGAGGTCACACAGGGGCTGCAACGGGCAAGGAGGAACAAGAGCTCCTAGCAGACCCTGGCTTTGGGACAAAGCTTTCTGTTCCAAGGTGCCATGGCACAGACTGCAGCTCTCTGAGCTGTGAGGCAGCTCAAATGCTGTTGAAGGAAGCCCTGGAACTGAAACCACTCCTAACCAGTCCAAAACTACCAATCTCTGCCTCTGGAGGGAGCATCCCATGGGTGTCACCTACCAGGGAAGAGCACAGGGAGTACAGCAGCCTGGGAGATCTCTCCAGGAATATTTCTATTCTACAGACCACTTGCAAGAGTGAGAAGGTAAGAATTTAAGGTGGGTCAGGTATCAGAAGTCTCAAGACAGAAAAAGAGGTCAGGCTTTAGGAAAGGGCTGCATTTGCCAAGAACTGATCAGGAAATCACACATTCACTGCCACAGACAGCAAAGACCCCAAACTCACCTTAATCATCACCGCTGTCACAACCCCCAGCAGGGCCAGGACAAAGAGCCCGATCCGGGCCTTGTTGAAACGCTTCAGGAGGAAGAACTTGGCCCAGTCCACCTTCTTCTGGCTGCCAGGTGGGTACCGCATTTTGTTGGTGCTCTCCATCTTCAGGTCCTTGATGAGGCAGGCGCGGCGGTGSGAGAAGGTCTCRAAGCTGTGCTTGCCGTGGTAGGCGCCCATCCCGCTGTGTCCTGAGGGACACAACCACACAGGTCACACCTCTGGTCACCTGGGGACAGCTGACCCTTCCCCTGCAGCACCTCTCAGTCTCTATGATGTCCATCTGTGCTTCAACCCTCTTCCTCCTCACCTCATTTCCCCCCGCAATTACTGCCCATCACTYTGATTGCAGCTAATGGTTTTAATGCGCCTTTCATATCAGGCTGCACTAAACACTTCAGGCTTTCCAAAAACACCCAGACTTTTTTTCCTCCTGTCACCTCTCCCAATGGACTCCCAGAGCTTATCAATACTATCAAGATCTGCTGCACAGAGATCCTTGGGTTGTAACAGGGATACCCAAACAAACCATGAGCTGTTGTTCCCAACACTTAAGGAGCTCCCCTAACTCACCAACACCACCAAAAGGCAAAGTTGAGAGGAAGAAATGCATAATGACATCATTTCCAGTCACACCCCCACTGGAGGTTTCTGAGATGACTCTCTTGATTAACTAGAAAAAGAAAAAAAAAAAAAACAAAATATTATGAAGGCTCAAAAAAGGTACCAGATGGTGCAACTGAGGATATTGAGAAGGGAGCTACATATCAACAGTGTGCATCTCCTCTGGCACAGCCCAGACCCACCTGCTTGTTGTTGGAGAAGACATACAGGGCAAGGGGCTTCTCCCGATGGTTGATGAACTCAATGGCTTCATCCACGCTCCTCACATTCACAATGGGCAGGACTGGCCCAAAGATTTCTTCCTCCATTACCTTTGACTCCGGGGAAACATCCGTGAGGATGGTTGGTGCTGAGCAAACAGGAGAATGGGAGAGCGGTGTGAGCGGGACACAGACCCCAAAAAGCACCCAGTGCCACCTCCCCACCCCAGCAGCTGCCAGGAGCACCTATGAAGCAGGAGGCCTCATCAGTCTCTCCCCCATGAGCAATCTTCTGCCCTTCCAGCAGGGTCTTGACCCTCTTGAAGTGACGTTTGTTGATGATCCTTTCATAATCCGGAGATGACTTCACGTCGTCCCCATAGAATTCCTGACAAAGGGCACAGAACAAAGTGCTCAACAAACCTTCCAACAGCCACAGCTCCAGGGAATCTCACCTAGGACACTCCCCACAGCACCAGGGTCTCCTCCCTCACCTTCAGGGTTGCCTTGATGTTCTCCACCACCTTGTCCTGGATGGATGGGTCACACAGGATGTAGTCTGGGGCGATGCAGGTCTGCCCACAGTTCATGAACTTGCCCCAGGTTATCCGCCTGTGGGAGAAAGGGAGACAATTTCTCCATGGTCAGTCCCTTCCACACCTCACAGCCCAGCTGGCAGCACCTGAGCTGCAGATACTGGCCCAGAGATGTCCCCCTGTCCCATTGCTGAGGGCCCAGCAGAGGTGCAGTGGCCTGACCTGCAGGCGACAGCCAGGTCACAATCCTTGTCGATGTAGCAGGGGCTCTTCCCACCCAGCTCCAGGGTGACAGGGGTCAGGTGCTTTGCAGCTGCTGCCATCACAATTTTGCCCACTGCGGTGTTGCCCGTGTAGAGGATGTGATCAAATCTCTGGGTCAGCAAATCAGTTGTCTCAGGAACTCCTCCAGTGACCACGGGGTACAGCTCCTGCAGGGCAAACAGAAGCCAGAGTGTTATCTTGAATCAAAGCACTTACCAAGGCAGCAGCTCTGCATGTGGGTTATTATTATTATTATTATTTGTGGGCTACTTCACAATAGGGATAAAATGTATTGATAACAGAGATGTGCTCTGCTCCTTCCTCTGAAAGGAAATTTCATTTCCTACTTTGTGCCACAATGAAGCAAATGCAATGGAAGCTGAGGCCAGGGCTGAGTGTGGCTGCRGAGCTGCTCCCACACAGGAAGGCTCAGGGCACACATGACTGTCAGGCTCTCRCAGGGGCTGTCTCCTTCCTCTGCTCCTGCCTCCCACCTGGAGAAGGCGCTAACTCCCYGGAGGAAACTCCACGGCCCCCATGCAGTCACAGCAGCAGTCTGTCTCAGTGACACAGCACAAGGCAAGAGGAGGAGGAACAGCACATCCTCCTACCAGTGCAGTTCAGCAGGACAGAAAATCGCAGGACRTATTGCCACGAACACACAGTGCCCAGTTCACAGGAAGAATCAGGCATAGCCAGCATCCTACACAACCTGTGCTGGCCAAAGGGCATYCCCAGCACAGCTCCCAGAGAGCAGSTGCTGYAGTGAGAAGCACATACACAGCTCTCCATATGGCCATGGGTGCAAAAACACTGTCAGGTCGCAGGAGCATTATGTAAGCGTGTACACAAACACGGTGAATTTATCAAAGTACCTTTGGACTCTAATTTAACCCTTGCTGTGCCTCCTGCTTATGCTCCTCTAAAGAGAGCAGGCAATGGATTTGGCTCAAAGCTGCAGGAGCCCTTTGGAAGCAGGACAGGTCAAGATGGTCATGTTAGGCACGGGGTCTCACTCACCTTGTCCAGGTACTGCGGGAGGAGCTCGGCCACCAGCCGAGCCGTGTTCTCGCTCACCTCCGACGGCTTCACCACCACGGCATTGCCTGCAGGGCACACACAGCTCAGACACTGAGCCCTCACAGCCTCCCCCACGGCCCCACRAGGGACAGGGCCAAAGCAGGGCCTCACCTGCTGCGATGGCCCCGATCAGGGGCTGCATGACCAGCACAAAGGGGTAGTTCCAGGCCCCGATGACCAGCACCACGCCCAGCGGCTCGTAGCCAATGTAGGCCTCATCTCTCATGGTCAGCAGGTTCTTCTTCACAGGCTGAGGGGCTGCCCACGATGGCAGCTTCTCCATGGTCAGGGCCAGCTCCCCCAGCACTCCCAGGATCTCGTGGCTGTAGGCGTTGTGCCCACACTGCAAGGACAGGGATCCTGAGGAGGGGATGGCAAAGACACCCAACTCCCACAGCCACCCTCACAGCCCTGCTGCTTCTGCCACTGGCAGCGCTGCCCCAAAGCATCCCTGGCCAAACACAGTCTGGGTGTGTGACGCAGACCCCAAAATCTGACAGCCAGGGTTTGCTTTTGCAGCCCTGCTTTAGACTAACTCCTTCTTAGAAATGATGGCAGCGGACCTTAGCAGGCCACAGTGGAAGCCAGGGGCGAGGGGTACAACAGCAAAAGCCATTTAGCACAGCAAAGGCTGCCCTGGGCCTTCCCTCTTTCCCTTGAGGGCTGACCACTGTCCGTGCAYGGCTGATGGGAGAAACTCCCCGACCCACACCTTGTTCAGATCGGCCTTGAGGGCTGCCAGGATCTCCTTCTCCTTCTCCTGCACCATCCTCTCCAGGGCCTTCAGCTGCCGAATCCTGAACTCCAGCGGGCGGCTCCGGCCYGAGTTGAAGGCGGCCCTGGCCCGGCCCACGATCTGCTGCATCCTCTCCATGGCTGTCAGCGCTGAGGAGACACCGGTGACAGCGGCTCACCGCGGGGCCTCCCTCGGCCGCACACAGCCCGGCCCGACCCCAAAAGCACCGGACACGCTCCCACCYTCCAGCCGCACCCCCCGCCCCAGCCCCAGGCTGCGAACACGCCTGTCCCCAATTCTGCCGCATCTCTCCGAAACCTTACGTAATCCCCGAGTTAGAAAAGTTTGGAAAGCAGCGCAGGGCGTTGGCGGCAGCGCGGCGGTGTCACGGAGGGAGCTCCCGGCGGGGCGGAGCGCGGGCTCCGGGGGCGACACCGCGACACCGAGCGACACCGGCGGGGACACGGCGGGACGGGACCACCCCCTCCCCCCTTTCCCCCCCCCCCCCCCCTCCCCTGCCCCCCCCCCCCCCCCCCCCCCCCCCGGGGGGCCCCCCCCCCCCCCCCGGGGAACCGCGGGGACCCCCGAGCGCTACCGGGGCTGAGCCGACAGCCGTGGCGGGGCTGCGATACGGTGGCTGCGAGACCGTGGCTCTCCCCCCGGCCGGTGCCCTCCGCCCCGGGCAGGACCCTCCGCCCCCGCGGCCCCTCCGCCCACCGGGGTCGCCGCCGCCGCCGCCGCCGCCGCTTCCTCTTTCCGCTCACATGACGGAAGCGGAACGGGCGAGGCTGCGGGGCCGGAGAAAGAGGGGGGAAAGAGCGGAGCGGGTGAAGGACGCGTCCCCACGGCAGCCCCCGAGCAGGGGGTACCGCCGGTACCTCGAGTGCCGCCGTCGGGGCCGCTCCTGCCGTGCTCGCAGCGCCCGGTGCTCGCTGAGGCTGTCGCAGTCCGAATGTGGCTGTGCCTGGCCGGTTTTGAAACGCTGCCGGGGCGTGGGGCCGCTCTGCGGGCGGGGGCAGAGTCCCTGCGGGGCCTTATCGGGGCAGGGAGCGCGGAGCCGAGCGGAGAGCGGCGCCCGTCCTGGCCCTGCCCTGCCCTGCCCTGCCCTGCCCCGCAGGCCAAAGGGAGGAAAACTCTGCTGGTTTGGGAGAGCCCGGCCACGATGGGCGAGTTAACCTTGATACAGTCCCGGCGTGGGAAACGAGCCAAAAAAACCAAAAAAAAACAAAAAAAAAAAGCCCTGCAGAAAAGGGAGTTGAGGCAAGGCTGGGCACATTCCGATTAAAAATAGACCTGCCACAACTTGTTTTAAGGAGGACATGGGGATTATTTAAAAATCACGTGCAGGTTGTTGTTACACGCTTCCTTGGTGACAGGGTCTACCCTGGCCATTTATTGCTAAAGTTCCTCGGCTGGAGCTGCACCCCACTAAATCCATGCCCAGCACATCACTGTGACAACACGGGGCTGGCACCCGGGTGCTCCTGCCCAGGAGATGGATGTTCCCGGCACTGAGCACCCCTTCTCCAGCCAAATTTAATCCCATTTCCCACATCAACACAGCCCTCCGAGGCTAGGGCCAGTTGTTGTGTGCAAGAAGCAGCATGGGAAGGAAAAACAGGCTGGGCTTGACCGGTGATACATGGAAAGAAGCTGGGTTTGCATCGAAGAAAACATGGGTAGAAGTAGGAACGTTCCTGATGCAAACTCTCTCCTTGATCCTGTCAGCATCCTTGCAGGCACCGCACTGTCTGCAGGTCTAAAACAAATTAGATGAGGAATTAATACTACGGCAAAGTCTGAGCCCTGAGCATCGAGCATTTCATTTCAAACAGAGCTGCAGTGCACCCAGTCAGGATGACAGCAAGAACAAGGAGGTGAATGGATTCTCCAGAGCTTGTAAAATCCTCACCCATSAGCCCGGAGGGTTTTCATGTCATAACAGTACTTGGCATCACACAATGGARACAAATGTCCCAGCTTCCAGTTATTGCAGTGGTCAGAGGGATAAGCCCTGCAGAAATGAGAGAAGATCCCGGGAGATGTCCCTGAGTCCCTTTGGGTCCTTGTCAGGGACATCTTTTGGCCAGTTAGGGACAAGAAACACAGCTGAGGGTGTTTTTTGTGTTGCAGAGTCTGAGCTGGGTGAGCCATGTGGATTTCAGGGAAGTGTGGGATCGCGAGTGAGACAGAGGAATACCCCGTGCTCCCCACGCCTGGGAGCTGGCAGTGTTTGCTATTTTAATTCAATCACTAAGAAACAATGAAGGGAGCTATTTATGGGAAAGCARTGGAACTCCAGAGGAACTGGGAGGTAAGCAGTGCTGAGGGGGCTCGAATCTGTAGTTACAGCAGGAAGAGGTGTTTTACTGAGAAGCTGAGCTCAAGATTCCCCTTTCCCCTCATTCCCTGTAGCCCTCATTCCCGTCTTGGAGTCGATCAACAGCAATGAGACAGGCTCCTGCCCTGCCCTGGGGAGCAGCCCTTTGTGCTGATCCTTACCCTGCTTCCAAAAGCATCCAGCAGAGCCTGGGCAAGGAGGACTTTGGTTTGGGAGATAAACTGGGCAGTGTTTGGTTTCAAGAGTCCAAATAACCAAAGCTAATCAATAAATGCCCTTTTAGCTCGCACACCACGCTCACAGAACTTCAAGATTTCAATTACAATCCCCAATCTCTGCTGAAATGTCTGCCTGGCCTCAGATTCCAAGTGTTTTTCAGAAATCACAAAACCCAGCCAGTGGCACAAGAGGGGCAGATACAAAGCCCGAACAGCACTYGACCCTAAAAGCGGGTTCAGAAGATGAACAACGGGGAGAGGTTTTAAGGAACCTACAGGAATCAATGCAGCTCAGTTCATTTGTGGCATCACTTGTTTTGAAAGCTGCGGCTGATCTCACATTCGCAAGAAGGAGATACTGTGTCACACAGAGCCCCGAGTCTGTGGGCTGCATTGTGGACATAGTTCAGGCCACGGAAAATGCGAAAGGGACACAAAGAAACAATGGGAATGATTGGCACAAGGACTGCAGCGAGACTCAACAGCCCCRCTGGCACTCGGTTGGCTTTCAGGCAGGGAGGAGGGGGGAGCCTGCCGTGCACAAAAGCCTTTTGAAAAGGTGTTTGTGCGAAGGAGCGGTGCCAAGGCTCCCTTCAGCTGGGCTCCAGCTGACTTGGAGACCTCAGCAGAGGGGTTACCCTGGCGGATTCACTCCTCCGCAGAAAGGAGGAGCTGTGGGGGCACTCTGGAAAAKGCCACGGCCCGGCTGTGCCTCACTCCAGACAGCGAAATTGAGGATGAAAAAAGATTTGCTTAAAGACTTAAAAGGCATCCTGGTCAGTCAAAAARGATAGTAGCAAGCAGAGCTCAAAGACAAAAAAAAAGTCAAAGGATCAAAATTTAAATTAAAAAATCCCGAAAAATAGGAGAGGAAGCAGAAATCAAAAAGGAGGTGGGTCACAAGTCAGGTCACAAGCCAGCCTRTCTGAATTTCAAAGCCTCAGCAAGCTTTGGAAGCAGCAGCATCCAGCTTTCCCTGCTCCAGACGAAGAGCAAGCTTCCCTTTTTGGTGCAGCTGGGCATAGCACTGTGACATGGATAAATCACAAGTTATTGCCTCTGAACCCTGGGATGAAGTGGTAATAATTTGATGGAGCTGTACAAGATAACGGCAAGAACTGTGCAAAACCCAGGGAGCCCCAGGAACAGCTCACCCCTCAAAATGCTGCTTRGAATAACTTGTAGCTTAGTTGCAAGTTAAATTAACTGGATTTCCTCCCCTATGTCAGAGGAAGGGGTGAGAGTTCAACTTTTTRCTCATGAAAAGCAGCAAATGTCAGAATCAAATCGTGGTTTAGATTCCTTAGTTGACATTTTGCACTACAGAGAGCAGAGCAAGAGCAGAACACTCGAGGAGATGCTGGAGCTAGAAAAGCACATCAAATCTCTCAAGTTCTATCTTTCAAAGGCTGGGGGAAAAAAAAAGAAGTATTTGGTAAAAAACAAGCACCTGGAGAGCCAAAGACAGAGGACAGCTTCAGGAACCTTGCGGAATGAGTTTATGCAGAAAGACAGGCCATGAACATTGGTCTCCTCCTCCTGAAAACAGCCAGCAAGAATAGCCCTTTTCTTCTCCTCCTGTTTGTGCAGCTGTAGCCTTGCTGGCAAGAGGGGAAGGAGAATGAGCTTGAATCCTGAAAGGAAAGAAAGAAAACCAACAAAACCCAGTGAGTTCTTGAGAAAAGCAGCCTATCTCCTAGACTTGTGCACTAAGGCTGCTGCTTTGTTCCTACATTYGGGCTCAGATGTATCATTAGCATTCCCAGCTCACTCCTTCCTCATCCTCTTTATGTGCCACTCACTAGTGGAGGGTTTGGAAATAATAAATTGGGGGGGGAATTTATATTACAGCTCAAAAATACAACAGCCACACAGCAGCTACCACAGCACACCTCAGCTGGGCACAGGATATGAGCTGTAAGGTGAACAAAGCCCGTTCTTGGTAAATTTTGGATAGAAATTGTTAACTTCCTGCCAGCTTTTGTCAATTAGCTCTGTATGTGCTGTTCTGGCAGCCCAGACAGCTCCTCTTTGCTAGAGGCAACAAATAAGCACCTTGTTGAAAGATCATACAGCTGTTACCCAGGATCCTACTTTGCATTTTCGTTTTCCATTCCAAGTTAGAAAAAAAATGAATAAAAAAAAAGMAGCAGCAGGGTAAATTGTCTTCCCAAAGCCAGTGAAAACAAACTCAGGGACACTTTGTGCCAGAGCTATCCAGAGATAATGAACTCAAGGATGCTGCCCCATCCTGCCCTGGTCCAGCTGCTGAGGGGAACATTCAGCAACTTCTTTACCCAAGCAAGTAGAGATTTTTWTCTAAATTTAACACTTCTGGTCACAGAGACACAGCGACTCGATTGTACCATAGAAACACTTCTAGTGTCAGTATTTATTTTTACCTTAATATACATTTATACARGCCATAATAAAAAGGCTATTACGCAACAGTTCAGTGAGTTATTACCTAGTTCCAAGAATAATGCATGCAATTACAAAGGAGAGGTAGAAACACCGTATTAAAGACCTAAAAATACAAACATTATATAAACAAACACTTTCAAATTAACTGTTGGAATTTCATACAGATAAATAAGGTAAAAAGTACATTACTCTGTCAAAGTAAAGGAAACACATGGTTATCCCAACACTGAAACAATATTTTGATGTGTAAGCCCTGTACAACTTTGTCAAATAGTTCAGACCACTGTGTTTTAAGAGGATTAAAATGATTTTGTCCTGGAGAATGGTTTATTCAAGTATTCAAGCAGTTGAGTAACAAAAAAGTCCCAAAAATAAAGTGTAGGAACCATTTCCAGAGAAGCTGATCTGCCTAAATACTTTGCAAATCGCTGTCCTGATGATCTCATGGGATGCTTGAAATGACAAYGCCTATAAGGCTAAATGAAGCTTCCCACCTCTCCCCCAAAATGCACACAAAATAATCCTGATTTTTCACACACTCTGTATGTAGAGATTCTACATCATTT
>NW_026623394.1:299191-325282 GCF_030028575.1 Malurus melanocephalus
CCTTTCAGTTTACAGTATTTATTGTAATACTGCCCAAGAAACAAACTACAGAGAACTGTCATTACACCCCTAAAGACTGCAGGCATTAATGCACATATTGCATGCACAACAAAAGATGCAACCAAATCTATAKAAAAAGCAAACAACCAGCAACTCAACATTGCTATTACTGAGAAAGTCCAGAGCAGTAGTTACTCAAGTATTAGACAAATAGGTATAAAATGGAAAGGTTCACATGAATACAAGTTTTTACACAGTTTGTTTGAAAGTCTTCTCGAAGCTACATTTGAAATTCTGAAAAGAATTTTATGTACACTGAAATGAAATTCAGCCAAGTCCATTGTGCCTTCTTTCTCTAGATTTTTTTTTTAATATAGTTCTTCAAAAATGAATATACAGTTGCTTTAGTAAATTAGTGCAAAACAAAATATTTTGGAAGAAGATCATCAAATTGTATCCACATCAGCTGAAAACCCCCTGGGGCTTTTGCACAGATGGAGAGAATTTCTTCCATCCCCACTTTTCCCCTGGGTAAGAAAATGTTTGTCATCCCTTCATATGACAACCTGAGCCATGTGTACAACAGGTGAGCTCCMACACAAGGCAGCTGAGCCCCAAAAAGCTTCAAGCAGCACTTGCACATGGTTAGGRTTTCCCAAATTCACTCGGCCACATTTTACTGAACAACTTAAAAACTCTTGAGGGAATCTTCTGAGGGAAATGTCTTTTTTTTTGTACCTGATGCAGAAGGATCCGCTCTCTAAAAACCTCACGAGGCAAAAACAACAAACCCTGATCATTCAAGTTCAAAGCACACGTACAAGGATCAGTTTGAAATGTGAAGAGAGATTCTTTTAAATTCTGTTGCTAGGAAGGAAAAGGAGCTGCTGGATCGGTAAGGCAAGTGTACTTTTGGAATTTCTCCTCTTTGAATATGCTGCTGTTTCTTTGGTAGTCACCACAGAAATGTAAGAATCATCTTCCACATGGGGCAGAACAAGGACAACAATTAAGCTGTAGTGAAAAAAGTGCAGTATCACTGATGTGGTCCCTTATGTTCACACCATCTGGTCCTCAGGATATTCCTACTGCTCATACACAGCCACTGTGCTGTAGCAGAGTGCAGAAAGCCTTCGCTCGATGCTGGATTTATCTGCAGAGAGAGGCACAAACCAGGTGAGGACCAGAGTTATTTTACAATGTGTTAATTCCAGATAACTTCCATTATTCAGGTGAACTTACACTTGTGTACATTTTCTATATCTGCAGGGTCTTGCAGGATTTTAGTCAGTCCTTCCAGCAGCAGGGCTGCCTTGTGGTATCGATATGTGATATCTTCAGTTTGCTGGAACATCTCATCCAGAGCTGCTGACTGCACCTGCAACCAGTCAGGACATTCAGTTTAAGAAACTGCATCAGGCAAGTAGCAAAATGAAAAATGTAGAATTAATCATCAAAAAGTGTCATTAAGAAAYTATTTTTGAGCTTTAATTTAGCTGATGTGTTATAATTAAGACAACAAAGTGAAGGTGGAATTAGATGAACTTTGAAGTCCCTTCCAAACCATTGTGGGATTCTGAGAAGACACAGCTAACTAGGAATATTGTGCACATAAAAACTAAAAAAGCACTTTTTGATCTTCTGTGTTCCTGTGTTTGACAACAGCATGTGAATAAATATGCTCATTCTTACACCTCTTGTAAAGAAACAAATTAATTGTGCACAACTGCACCATTATGGGAGTAAACCACAACATTTGGCAGAATCTTTTGTGTGACACAAATAATTCTCTTATCATTAAAGCATTTCAGTTTCCTGTGTGGTTACTGAAAATATCAATGACATGAGGAAGCTTCCCCACGTTTGCCACCAGCTCTGCTTCGTGTGAACAGACTGATGTACAAATTGACCTGGTAGACTGATGAAGCTACCCCAGTGCTCTAGTGAGCCTTCCTGGATGAAAGCTGGCACTGTGGGATTTAGGAGTTCATTTCCAGGTATTTGTGTACCAAACATGCTGATGTAGGGGAAATGTCACTRTGGAACAGCACCTGCCAGGAACTTCAGCCACAGAGTTAAGGCAGGGCAGGAAAGTAAAAAACCAAACAAAAAATTACCACAGACAGAATTCTGGAAATAAAAATTCTATTTTCTGCTCATGTAGAGGAGATATGTGAGAGGAGGCAAATCCTAAAATTTAGGGAAAAAGAGGGWTTTACCATTTCCACAGCACAGCTGTAGATGAGTTTCTCTGCAGTTACACTGTTGATTTCATCAATGAACCTCTGCTTGTCCGAAAAGAAACGATTCAGCTTTTCTGTCAATTTTTTGCACATCCCAATGCAGAATTTGTATCTCTCGTTGAGGTTTTTCACAACTGGGAGAAAGGTAAGAAGAAATTTAGGAAAAAAACGAAACAAACAAAATCCAAACAATAACTCAGTTCAGCTTTGCCCAGTGCTAGTAAAGTAAACTTGTTTAAACTTGTGCTTTTAGTGTTTATTTACTCCACCACTTCTATAACTTATCTATCAAATCATTTCCATTTCAAGTTAATAAATACCCATTTCCTAACTGGTTTTGGCTGTTTACTATCAGAATTGTGCAATTGTACATATCTACAGTTCTCCTGTAGAGAAGAAAAACAAAACAAATGTTGCAACTTAAACTTTCTGAGCGATGTGTCAGCAAAGAAAATTCCCAAGCAAAGCAAATCAGAAGATGTTGCATCTACCTTGCTTAACAGCAGTGGATGGGTTCAGTTTCCCAGATTTGACCTGTGCTTTGGCAAGGTGCAGAGAAGATGCCAGTAACTGGGCAGCTTTCATGTACAACACCAGCTGCTCCACTTGTCTAGGGAGAAGAGGGGAGAAAAAAGTAACTTATGCATGAAAATGACTTTTTTGAATGCATTCAAGCCATGGGCAGACACCACTTTTGAATCACAACATCGCACAGGACCCAGCAACAGCAGAAAAGGAAGACAGATGTTTAAAATGCAGCTCCACCCCTCCCTTCCCTTCCCTTCACAAACACCCTGTCACGGGCTGAGGGGACATCTGCTCATTTAGGAGCTGCAGCAGCAAAGACAAACTGCTTTAAATGCAGACRTTTTCAAAAGGAGCACTTATTTGTGGGGACTCTCTGCCCGAGGTCAGCGTCTCACCACAAGTGACTGGGTGTACTTTTCATTTCCTGTCCCCCTGGAATTCTCACTTGTAAAAAGCAAACACTTTGCAGGGTTTTTTTGTTGGTTTTAAAAAAAAAGGTATTTCAGGAAGAAGGTAGGAAGTAGAACTGCCCTTTCCCACCACTTCAAATTTCTCATATTTCTCATTGCTTTTGATTTTATATTAGGGCTCATTGACTGTTTTTTCCAGTGAAGCCAAATTTAGAAACTTCTCCCTTCCCAACTTCCACCTCAGTGCTTCAGTCAACAGGAAAGGGATGAGGGCTCAGCTCTGACAGAAGCTGGCACACAAATTTCCATGCTCAGAAATGCACTGCTGCACCTCAAGCCTGAACTCCTCACCACTYTCCCCAGAAAAGTGGCAGACCAGAAAAGAATCTTTTATTTGTCTTGACTCTTTCTSATCTGTCTTCAGTTGTTAAAAAATTAATTCCTATAGATTCTATACAGGAAAACAATCACTCCCAGCAGAAATGGCAGGGTTTCAATACAATTTTTATGTGTTGAATCTTCAGTAAATCTCCTATTTGACTGCATACTCACCCCCATTCTTTGCTGAGCTGGCTGATCTGATCCACAACTATGCTCTCCTGGATTTGGTACAGTGACACAGCAGAAGTGCACAGGTCTGGGTTTCCTCCTCTCACTGCTGTCAGATCCAGAACACACTCTGTGAATGTCAGCATCATGTTTAGGTGGCGCAGGGTGTCTGTGTGCTCTCTCTGTTGGAGGGAAAGATGACAGCAATTTAACCACTCTAAGCCATCAGCCACATTTTAAACACTTGTCAATCATTTGATCAATTCTTTCTATGTCAGTTCTGTGCAGGAATCACATTGTGGTAGAGCCAGCATTAGGGATGACAGAACCAAATGGGCCCCAAATGATCTGAACTTGTTCTCTCTTTGTTAATGAATTCAAAATATTGTAGSTGATATTTAAGAGTCTTTTAACAAAGCCAAAGGAATTGGTACATGGAGTTCTGTGTTTGCTGAAACCTGAGGAACTGAAGGAATRACAAGTGGGACAAACTACTTACTGTATTATCAGCAACACAAAAGTATGCTTGGCACTTGTATGAAAAGCCAGGAGGAACATTTGGCTTTTATTATGTAATAGACTTAATACCTACAAAAGAACATCTGCTTCACTCTAATTTACATGTAGTTCTAGGATTAAATTGTGTTAAAAGATGGCTGTAGCCAAAATTTACACTTTAGACTAAAAAATCCAACTGGAGTGAACAGCTCACTGCTGCTCTGTCAGTAAAACACACTACACATGCACAGTTTCTGCTAAAAAAAACCTTCAAAACTAATCAAACACATCTTAGCAACATTTATAATATTTTCATTAGTAATACAGGTCTAAATACATTTTAAACTCTCTATGGGAAGAACACAGTGTACTGTTAAGCATTCACATTATAACAGACATTCARTAGGGACCAAAACACCTTCCAGCAAGATGTGAATGAGAAAACAGAACAGCAATCTGTCTTGAGAAGTGTACACTCCAAGAATAGCATTCTGGTGAAAGACCACCCCATTTGTGATTCTAAAGTGTCCCACACATTTTAAGAAATATAGGACAGTCTTCCCACAAGTAGGATTTAACGTCATTCCCTGACTGTGAAGAAGCAAGGAAATGCTGGAGGGGTTTTGTTGCTGTCAGCACCCACTTTCAGAGGCTTGGCATTAAACAGAGCCTGCTCTGGGAGGCCCTGATGGACAAAAGCACTCATGTTCCTTTGGTTACCTATTCAATTATATGAAATGCCAGCAATAACTACCAAAGAGAAACTGGCAACTATTGATACAACAATATTTTCAAGTTCTTAAACAAAAAAAAAGCCCCAACATGTGAGACAGCACAGAGGAAACGACAAAACACACGGAGCAGCCACATCTCTATTTCAGCAACATCACACATTAGAAAACATCAAATGATTGTTTCTATACCTCCATTAAAGTTTCCTCAGGCAATTCTGGAGCTTCAAAAGTGATAAAGCCCTCCAGGCTGGGAGGTGAAGTACCATAGGGGATGTACTTCAGGCTCGGGGCTGCCTCAGCCCCGGGAGGAGAGGAGCCCATGTAAATACCGGGAGGAGAGCCCATATAAACACGGCCACTGGTGGAGCAGAGGGACCCTCCAGAACTGTTGGATCCAACTACAAGAAAAATAACACACGCATTCAGTCTGATTCGGCACTGGGGCTGTGGGTGACAGCAAGTGGCACATCAGGAGCCAGCACAGAGGCCCCAGTGGAAGGCTCTCCTCATTGCTCCTTGCATGGCAATTTTGAACAGATTCTGGGGCTCATGGCAGTTCACACTGCTCACCTGAGYAGGTGAAGCCCCTAACCTTGAGGTCTGTGACATTTGCCAACACAGCTGAYATGTGCCAAAGTGCAGTCAGCTCCCACCCTTGGTGTGCTGTTTCTGGGATGATGCAAGGCAGCAGGCAAAAATCAGAATTCTGACTTTCCCTCTCCCCTTTGCCACAGAGGTCATACTCCCTGTGGTGCAGTAAAGCTGTGTACAGAGTTACAACTGCTGGATTGTGAATCCATGCCTCTGACCCTCTTTAGGAGGAAAAAGGCAGAAATTATTTGATATTAATCTCTATTTTCCAAAGCACTTTTACTGCCCTRTGCAAGGCAGCAATCAGCCTACTGGCCCAAGATACGGACAAGGCCAAGTGCTGCCTTTGAGAAATGTCCACCCAAAAGTCAGGAAAGCCTTACCTGAGGTGGTTCTTGTTCTGAGGACCATGTGGGTGCAGGTAGGAGGGGTGGCACTGCTTGGAGGGGACCCCACAGTGAACATGACAGCYCGAGAACTTGCCCCACTTGCCATGGATGGAGTTGCCATCGCTATTCCATAGGCTCCTGCTGGAGCTGGGAGAGAACATTTCAGCAAGTTAGCCCCTGCTCCATATAATCACACCAAGAAATTATTACATGCAGCAAACTGGAGCACTGCAACACAACGTGCTTTGATGCAGATCCAAGCCCTGGACTAGTTAGAGGTTCTAACAGGAAATAAAACAAGCTGAGTGGGCAGTCTTGGTGAGACACAAAAAAAACCATAAAGGTGCACTTTATACATATCTTTTTACTTTCAGTGTCTCTTTCAATGTTCTACTCTCAGCCAGAAAAGAGCAACAGAGACTCCCTGAGAGCCTGAAGATGTGAGTTTTGCAGCAAAAGATACAACAGAAAAATTCTGAAGGCAGATCATGACAGGTCTGGAGGGTACAGACCAGCCCTGTCTGCAGAACTCATTCCATCTGTTCAGAAGTGAGAACTTGTGGTGGCAAGGGACAAGCACAGGGAAGAGGAGAAAAAAACCAACCAAACACCCAGAATTACATAAACTGCCTTTCACATAAAATCAAAGTGGAATTAGGAAATGAAAAGCCACAAATGCTGAATTAAAAATAAAACCAAACCAGAAAATCCCAAACCCCTCCAGCCAGTATAGGCAGTTGAGATATTTCTGTGTTTAGCACAGAAATAGATATTTTCCTGTCTCAGTTATTTTTAAAGCCATGCTAAAGAAATGGAACAGATCCCCTTAAACATTGAAAAAACCCTTCTGTGCTGAGGCTAAAAATTGTCAGAACCAATTATCGAAGYTGGAAACAGAACTGTGATCCAGCTGGCATTCCCTAAAAACCCAGGCACATGGAGACAGCTTGGATGTATCACTCTGATTCTTACCTGTGTCCATTGGCCTCTCTGTGTTGAGGCTGTCTGTGCTGCCTTGGTATAACTGGCCCCCAAGGGTGGTCTTTACCTGTTGATCTGACAGCTTCCCAGTACTAACAGATCTGAACAAGAAAACACATAAATTCCCCAAAAAAAAAGTTATTCAGTAATGTCATCCAACTTGCARCTAAGGATGACTAAGATTCTTGGTATTTACTACAGAGAATTTTTCAACAAAAATAGAGAAAGTATTGAAGTCTTTCTCATTATCATGGATCTACTAAAATAGAGCAAACTATAAAAATAAAGAGACCTTTTTCTCTGAAAAAAATTACATTGCAAATTTTGTCAGAGAGATTTTTAAGCRAAAACTGAACAGGCTTTACAGAGGCAATTAAATTCCAGATGCAGATTATCAAAACAAAAGGGAACTAGACAGCAACTCGAAGTGCTCCAGGAAGTCTCTGCTATATTTATAGCTGGTACAAAATGTTTCTGTTGCACACACGAAACCTCAGCATCCCCTCACGGCTCGCTCGCCCTCTGAGAGTTGCTGCGTGCAGTTCTGCTCCCCAAAGGACAGGTTATGAACCCTGCAGTGCCTACCTGCCAAAGGTGGTTTTGCTGTGCTGCTCTCCTGCCTGTTTGTCAGCTGCCTGRGTGGAGTGGAAGTGTGTGAAGTCCCTCGGGTCAGTGATATCTTTAGGCTGCAGCGGGGTTTCAGCCAAGCCCTGGCGATTCGCCAGGGCCAACAAGTTGGAGGACGCTTGAGTTTTAGGTATTTTGAAAGGAGCTGTTGCCTTTAAGAATCAAGAGCACACAAAACCCCAAAATTAAAACCCCAAAATATTMTTGATTTCAGGCACTGTGCTACCATCACTTCATCTCATACTGAACATAGCAAATGTAACAAACCTTAGTGGGAGAGCCGATGATGGTTGGCAGTGGGGTTTTGAAGAGCCAGTCTGAGCTCCTGGGTGAGGATCCCATGTGCTTGGTAGGAGATGTTCCCAGGCTACCTGGCCTGCTTGGCTGTGGAGAATGGCTGTATCCATACCCAGCATAGGATGGGCAGACTGGGTCTGAATGCTGCTTTCTGAGCTTCTGCTTGTTTTGGTAGATATCGGTCAGAGTAGGAGCACTCTGCAACCTCGCTCCCATCAGAAGTGACTGCGGAGACTGAGATGGTGGTATTGGAGAACCTGTGGAGATGACAAACAAAAAGGTAAAATTCTACTTGCAGTGCTTGATGGAACCCAGAATTCCAGAGAACAACATTAAACTGCAAATACTGAACTGTGTTTGATCATTAGCTCACTAGATGGCAAGGAGAATGGAATTAGCCCTTGGATTATTTGGACTATTGCTCCAYCACACTGATGAGACCCTCAAGCTGCCAAATAGGCACCATTTCAGGCTGACAGCTGTCCTGGCAGCTGCAGTACATCTGGCAACCTGCACCAAGACCAATAAAGTGGTTGGATTCAGCAGGAATGGCATAACCAGCACTGAAATTCCAAGCTGAATAGAGGTTCTCAAGCCCTGGAATTATATTCTTGCAAACAAGTGCGTGAATATGACATTGCATGCTAATGGCTTGTTCTGTGTATAATGACTTCATTTGCAGACACAAAGGCAGCTCATGTTCCTGCAAGAAAACTAAGTAATAAAAAGAACCAAATTATTCAGTTGGAGCAGGTTGGGGATGTTACTTTGAGCAGTCATTTACTTTTTAGTCTGTCAGACTGAATCTTTTTTTAAAAGCTGACAAGGGAAGTCCACACTTAGGTACGAGTGTAAAGTTGCTCCTAACGCAGAGGGGAGAGCTCTAAGTTGTTATTTAAGCAGAGGGCTYTGGGGAACTATTTCTTATAAACACCTCACCTACCCATAGGTGCCCTTCCTCTTTCAAAATAAGGAACTCAAAATTTGATGAAATGTTCTGTTCTGTTGTATATGTTTTTATGTCTCATGAYAAGGAACTGTGCAAAGTTACAAACAATACATAAAACTTCAGCTTTAGGGTCACAGCTTCCCAGAGAAAATGCCTGTCTGTAACCTCAAAGAACTGACACTGAAGTGACACTTGCAATCATGTTTAAAAAAAAAAAAAAAAAAAAAAAAATAAAAAAAAAAAAAAAAAAAAAAAAAAGGGAAAAACTGAAAATGAACCATACAGCTAGAGAAGGTTTTTAAAAGCAGGCCACGAGAATCTTCAGGGATGGGCTTCATTTCATAAATGTCTGCTTAAAAAAAACCACCACGAACTTCTTGCAGTTTGTTCAGTAAATGCCCAGCTGTTACGACATCTTTCAGCCTTCTTAAGCCCATRTTTTTTGCTAGTTGGATTTTGAATATGAGCTACTTCATCTTGATTTCATTCCACTCCATTAAGCAGTACGTTTCAGAACAGCCTGTCTGCCTACAGCCCTAGAAGAGGGATCAAGCCTATTTCTCATTAATTTCCAGCCAAGAATTTGCTTGCCTGAAATCCCTCTGCTTGTCTGTCTCACAGCACTGAAAGTCCTCACCTGTCGTTTTAGAATCCTCTGAAATCGCGCTGGTTACTGTTCCAGTATTGTTTCCACCCCAGGGAAGGCTTCTGAATTAAAAGTGTGTCCTCTGCTGCCACTGGCAGCAAGAACAGCTCAATTAGTTCAGAAGCTCCATTACGAAAGACATCTTCAGTCCTTAGAAAAATCTCAATTCAGATGACCTCACCTCACCCAAAGCAAAAAGCGGCTTCCCATACCCACTTAAATGCTGAGAAACAGACTCGCTGCAATTTGTGGTATTGTACAAATAGAAATGCCACTGCAGTAATTTGAAATTAAGAAATGAAGCCAAGGAGGAAAAGAATGCAGAAAACATATGAAGAAATGAAACATTAAAACCCCTGCCAGCCATAAAAACAGTGCTGTGGTGTGTTATAAGTACAAGTCAGTTTGATACTGGCAAAAGGCASTAAACCAACAGCCTGACAAAATTCTATCCAAAGAAAAGTTGCAACAAGAAAAGCAAACAGCTCTGTATTCTCTTCCCACRCACCCTTTTTCACTTTTTAAGAGACTACTTCAAATCTAAGGATTCACTCATTCCTTTTGTTGAACCAGCTAATGGCACAGCAATTATAAAGGCAATTTTKGAGACACATCATACAATTTATTTCATATGGATGAAAGCATTCCCAGACATGKCTGCTCCAAGAAATGAAGGCTCTATCACCTCCCCATGATTTTGGACAGGTGTTGAAATAGGGGAAAACCACACAATGCCGTTTCAACACATCTTAGAAAGCCAAAACAAAAAGTAAAACCAGTGTTTTCAAGAAGAAAATGCACCCAAAATGTGCACAGAGAAGAAGAACAAGTTGCTGAATTGCATATTCTTATACCCAATCCTTCTGGCATTACAGTGCAATTCCATCTTTAACAGTCTCAGAACATCTTCAAGTCCTATTTCTTCCTGATTTTTTTTTTCCTGCTGGCATGCCATAATAATTTATGACTTGCAAAGCTTGCTGACTGCTTAGCAACAGTAACATCAGATCCCAGTCGATTTCCCAAGGGAATGACGAAAACGTGTTGCGTGTTGTACACTGGCAGCTCTTCCTCCCTTTTCTGAGAACTGGCATGACAGAGCTGGTCTATCAAAACCAGATTCTGTTCTGCATGTYACTACCACTCATTATAGACCATCCCTGTTTAAAGACAGGCTTCAGCAGAGTTGCTTTTTCATCTTGAGAATAAGAAATTTCAGTTGYTGTTTTATTGTGTAGGGAATTAATTATGGGCAAAGTGTCACACAGGCCCAACAGCTGGGCTGTTTCCCCAAAATCTCAGTGCACCACTTACCCAGTGTCTCCTGTCAGCCCACACTGATGTGTGTTGGCTCTCCTCCCCTTCACAAAAATGCAGTGTTATCAAAATAACACTGATTGAACTGTCCAAAATCACTCACCTGAGAAGTTTCTACTCCTTGATTCATGTCCTTGGAGTTGTCCACAACAACAGTGCCCAAGCTGCTCAGGTATGGTTCCAACTARGCAAACAAAACCAAAAAGTGGATTTACAGTTTATAATCCACTTACAAAAATAAAGCAAGTGAAAACCTGGTTAGTTAACTTCTGTGAACCATTTAACAGAAATTATTTCTGCACACMTGACCTATCTGGGCAGATTGTGGTTTCAGATTAATTTCAAGCAAGAATTAGAGTTCTGAATGACTGCTCCAGATAAAGCTTTACTAATTGCTAAGGATTCCTGTGCTTACCTAGTGGTGAAGGAGAATATGGTCTGGAAGATCCTGTGGACAGCCTGCGCCCAACACCCTGGGCAGTGTCAGCTGGCACTGGGGAGCACGAGCCCATCTTCATGAAACCCATTGGGCTGGTGTTGGAGCGTCTCACAACTCCAGCTCTGGCAAGGTAAAGCAATGGTCACACACACAGTATGGTCACTAGTCCCTTGTAAAAAGCTTCAGAATCTCCTGAGGAGTCTGATCAGTTAAAGGAAATACTGGTATTTAAAGAGAAAGCTAAGAACTCAAGCTAAGCTTTCCATGCTGACAATAATCAAGATTTAACTTCCTGTGTTCACAWAGGCTTTGAAACTTTCAATGTCATAACAGTCTGTTAACTGGAGAACATTAAAACAGTTTTCCCTTATCTTCAAACAATTTGATAATCAMATTTTTTATTTCACAACCAAGTATTGCTGCAACTGCCCATTTTTAAATCAGTGAAATTTTCACATTGGTCTGATATACAGATGAGATAACTAAAACCAGATTATTTAAGGCAAAGGCATTTCCCTGAATCCAGCAACTATAATCAAATCAGAGATCCTGGAAAAAAATATGCAAGAAACCCTGGGTTTTGTTTTTGTAAAGATCWCCAGAGTTCTGAGTAGTCTATTTATGAGTCTTTGACCTTCACCATCCTGATCCTGTAGACCACAAGGCAGAGAATAAGCCTGGCTCACTAAAGCTTTGTAATGAGACAAGCTGGTTAATTAGCATGCCAAAAATTGTTTCCTTGATATTCTCCAGAACAAAGCACTCATCTCATCGCTACATGTGTGAAAACAAAACATAACTTATWACTGACATTCCAGTTCATGATGTAATGCCATGCAATACACAAAGAGCAGAAAAAGGCAAGACTTCATCTTTTTACCTTCTTGGGATGCATTTTGAGTGAAAGAACAAGCTCATTTTGTTTYCATGAAATATTTCAAGTGGCCATCCAACAATCTTGAGATTGTGAAGGGCTATTATTTGTTACCATCAAAATGTCTCTTTAGTGTGGAAAAAAAATGACATCAGCCAGAAAGCAGGGACATCTGCCAGGATACAAACACCAACCAGACCCAAGAGAAAGGAGTTAAAAAGCCCAGGCTCACCTGGGTGATCCGTGGGGGTTTGACACGGGGCTGGCAGTGGAGGAGAGGTTCTGTTCTATGCGCTGGTAATTCCGTAGCTGGGTGGGAACCGGGATCGGCGCCGTCTCGCTGCGGGGGGACACAGAAGGCTGACAGTGCCTGAAGTTGGAAGGTGTGGAGACAGGAGATGAATACAGGTAGACAGGTCTCACTCTCAGGATTGTACTGTAGCAATTTCAAGAAAATCTAGGAAACAGGCAAATAAACTTCTTCTGCGCTCCCTGAGTGAGCCGTGATCTCAGCTTGTCCTCACCCAGCTCCAATGCTGCACAGAGGAAGATTAGGAACTGCTCAGGACTACCTGCCTTCCCTGCACTGGCTGGGATCACGTGGAGCTGCRAATCAGCCCTTGGTCACACATCAGTGAGATCTCCAGATCCCTCTGACTCCCTGCCAAGCTGCCCGCTGTGTTTACCACACTTGAAAATAGCGTTCTAGGAAAACCCAGAGCGCCAGGGACAGGAAGTTCAGAGCAGGGCTGGAATGTGGACAAAAGCCACCAAAGCACAGGCAGAGATATCCTGAGAGACACTGTGAACTTGCGAGAGGAAAACATGTTATGTAATAACCAGCCCCTGACAGGAGGAGCAAAACCACACACCTGAACATTAATCCCCAGATTCCAACTGCAGATTGCCCAAGTTCAGCTGGAGTGTCAGTGACCTGCCTCGCCTCAGCGTGGCTCCTGATAAGGAACTACAACCACTGCATGTAATCAGTAACCAGCACTTTTAAAGGAAAACAGATTTCAACGGAAAGTATTTCAAACAAATGGGCTCTTTGGAAGATAATCACTTCGCTATCTGGTCCTTTATTGACTGTGTCTTTATAGAAAGATTACTATTTCTTAGAAGAAATGTGAAAAAATTCAATCATAAGCTCTTGAAGACAGGCAGTTACAGTACTCACTGTGGCTCCAGCTGGACAGAAATATTTTTTTTTTACTGTATTTTTCCTATTCTCTTTGCTACCTCTTAGAATGAAATATTACTTCCTAATAGGCACAGAACTTCCTTAGCAAAGGAAAATAAATTTGTCCTGCTATTGCCACCCAGTTTCTGGATCCCACAGAGTAATTTGGAAGTCGGCTGTGGGCACACAGTCAGCAGAAAGCCTGAAAACTTCCAGGCAAGAAGAAGGACTCCCAAGTGGAAACCACAGGAARGCTGTGGGCAACTTGCCATGAGGACACAGCACACTCAGGGAGCACTGGGAGCCTCTGCCCCAGGAGAGGGAAGCAGATGCTCTTTAAACTGTGGCAGTGAGGAGATCWTGAAGACACTTCAACTTTCAAAGAAGTCAGCACAGAAAATGCCTTTGCCTGCTGTCACACAGCCTTGCAGRTATGTCCAGGCAACAGCTGTGAGCCAACAGGAGGCAGCAGTGCTGTGTTAGTGGGGAGCAGAGGCACAGCCCTGCCAGGGCTCCCCAGCTCAAGCCCAAAGCTGAGCTCTGGCCAGGCATCCTCCAGTCTGACATGGTTTGTTACCAGTCACAGAAAATGCAGTACAGATGTGTGCAGAGCTGCATGCAAATCTTGTTTCTCTGAGATTTAGAGAATAAAGTCGGTAATAAACCACTGGAGAGAGAACCACCTCGACCTAATCTGCCCATTCTGGCTGAAGACTGTCTATGAAGACACACASCATAACTATGGGCACAATTAATTCAGTTTCATCAGCTAATCAGAAAGATTCACTGTTTCACAGGGCATAACCTTCTGTGAAACACCAGAAAACTAAAAGAAACAACCCACAAACAATGAAAGAACATTTGTCAGGAAATAAAAAAACCAAACCCCAAAACCAAAACCAGAATCTTGTAGAATACCAGACACATACTCTGCCCCAAGCAGCACCAAATGCAATTACTGAATTCACTCAGCCAATAATTAAATCAAACTATTATAGTACAAACACTGAGTGTGAACAGTAAGCACCTGTTTCTAATTACATGACCATTTAACTMTTAATAATGTACAGATAACATAACCAGAATATTTTCATAAAACTTCTAATTCTAAAAACTCTGCTTGACACAATTTAAAATAGGAAACTACAACGTATTTATAGTACATTGTACATGGTCAATTCAGAGCAAATGGATCTCCACAGGCAAACCATCCCCATTATTTGCCCTTAAACATAAAACATAAGACTAAAAGCTGTATCGACAGCCSCTGTCAGCAGATTTCACCCACTGCACAAAGATCAGCACAAAGTAGCAAACTTTTCTTGTGACAAGCATTTCTAAACAAATAATGCTGACTTGCAGCCCTCTAGTACTGGCACAAGCCAAAAATGCACCCAACATAATAGCTTTATTCCCCAGTTAGCCACTSATCCTCTTCCTGTTTGTACTGAAAACATCAAAATTCATCACTTGAACAAATTCTGCTTAGATATAAACACACCATAATTAAGCTTCACATTTTCCAGTATAAGACAGGAAAGATTTCAGGCACCACTGATGAAAATCAGTTCTATTTTAAACCAGCAGAAACTGCAGCCTACAGCCATGTGGAAGAAAGGGGACTAATTACCAGTCCTGCTGATGGAAAACCTGCAATACATGTTTAGCTCCTTCATGTGACTTTGGCATCTTGTGAGACACAACCACGAAATTCACAATAGTCACTGGCACAAAAGCCACACCCAGTGACCAGACACAAACCAAGCCAGCCACTAGACTCAAACCCACAGCAATCTGGGCTTTCARAGTTCCTCTTCTTTCACAACTGCTTCTTAAAATGTATCTGCATTCAACATCTTGACTCACTACATGAAGGCTGTGCTGTGCTTCACAACACCAAAAAAGCCAGCTATGTCCCTAAATTTCTGCTTTCAAACAGTTCAAAATTTAAACAAAGAATGTTCTCTYTCCTTAAAGAAATGTTTTGGGGATGCACCAGAAAGGCATGAAGTGTAGAGAGGCTGGAAAAAGAGGACTGGTTCTATTTTAGTCCAGTTTCACAATTAAAAAAAGAAACTAAAAAAGCCAAAACATATAACAGGAGAGATCTTCTAAAAAGACAAGGAMGTACTAAGGTCACATCACACACCTGTTGGCTGTACCAGAAGCAGCACTTCGAGAAGAGGCTGAGGATGGTTTCTGTACAKTTCCTGAGCTTCCAGAAATAGTTAATGGTGACTGCCTGTAAAAACAAAAACCACTGTCAAGAGACAGGTCCTCAGATCAGTGAAACTCTCCACTTGGCAGCAAAACTTCCTAAATTCAAGATGTTTAGATACTCAAATTAAATTCTTATTAATTTTTACAMAGTCTACAGAGCTCTGAAAACCCAGCAGTGCCAAAACCCCAGAACCCCCTAGTGCAGTTGCAGCATCAGTTTTAGAAGAAGAAAGAGGTTTCTTTTGGATGAAGCTCAGCACACCTACCCTCCACACATCAAGAACTCGCTGGAAGCCCGCCTGCCAGCTGCTCCCAAAGGCATATCATCTGCAGGAGGGAACACATGGAAAACCCACGTCAGGAAGCAGAATCACACCAAAAAATTAAACCTCCAATATTGCTGTTGTAAGAAAAAACACTTCTGTGAACGTATGAAAGCTCTCCACAAATGGCTTTTTGTAGGAAAATATCTCAAATGTGACTACCAATAAAAATGGAACTGGGGAGGGGAGTTGTTTACCAAGTTATTTTGCTGTTTGTTTGTTTTTTTTTAACATATTAATTATAATTAATTTTGAAATAAAATCCATTGTTTAAAAGTACAAGGTATCAGCACTGGGATGTTTACAACAATGAATGACAGAAACCCTTCAGGCAGTAATTTAGTCAAATATTTACCACAAGTTGGTGGCGTTGCCCAGAAATCAGCTTTGTGCAATTGGGGTTGGGACYGTGTCATAAAAGTGCTACATCCAAGTCTTTCCTTTGCATAAACCCAGGCTGATGTTTTACCTTTCATGTTAGAAGTGTTTTTTGTTTTTAGCTTGGTATTTAAAGCTCTAGAGCATGAGTTATAAATGTTCTCTTAGTCAGGAGGAAACAAAGTGCCTGCTTCCACAAAGAATTCCAAGAGAATCCTTGGGTCTCTTATCAGCAGTTGTTTACAACTGAATCTTTTTCTACAGCCAAGCCCCACTATTTTCCATGACTTTAACCCACCCCTATTGCATATTTGGCTGCTGAATGGAAAATGAAAATGTTCCAGATGGATGTGCAGTACCAAAGAGTTTCCCTCCAAAGAATAATCAAACTACAGAAATTAATTCCAGTGCRAATTCAGACACATTTAGAGCAGAGAGAGACAAAGAATAACAGGACATAGATGTATGTTATGAATGAAAATTGGTTTGAGATGTAAAAATAAGTAAAGTTCTTACACGAGTGGTCTGAAGAGATATTGTGTGGGACAAGAACAAAGTCATCTGTGTCACAAGAGGAGTTCTTGCTACTGGTACTGGCAGAGTCTTTAGAGACTTGAAGATAGTTAGGAGGACCCAGTGGAGGGGAAGACAAATTTTCTTCTTGAATGTGCTGCATGTCTGGCAGAGACTGGAGGGGGATGGTGGGAAAAAGAAAGTAAAAAAAACCCACTGTAAATCCAGAAAGTAGATTCAGAAAGTAGAAATGCTTTTAACCATGAAATTGTAAATACTGGATAACCCTGCAGTGYCAGTTTAGACAGTTTTTATTGATCAGGCTGTGAGTTTAAGCAATTGTGATTTATTCTATCATTCCTGATGATACAGATGTACCTGTTCCAAATGTCACACAACATTGAAGTCAATGGTTTGTTAGCCAAAAGGGTCAAYTCAAAATTTATCTGTAACAGCAATTACATTGCAAACCACATTAGAATATCTAAAGATTTGYTGCTCTGGCATTTGATACTCATATGTATTTTTACCTTAACTAAAAAGAACAACAAAAACCCYACAARGAGCAAGAGAGCACCAAAATGTTARTGGTATTTAAGGAAAAGACAGGGGTGCTCCTTGTTCTCTGGTCCTAAACATGACAGTTAACAGTGTGCAAGAATTAAAATACCTAAAAAATTAATGAATTCTTGGCTAAACATTACAGAAAATATTTTCTGGAGATGGTTGTGTAACACAGAACTTACTGGAGGAGAAGCAAAGCGACAAGGAGAGCTACCACAGGAACTGCCAGAGACTGAGCCTGGGTACGTGGGCACTGGTACAGGACAAGCTAAAAGAGAAAAACCCAGAGGGGGAAAAAAAAAAAAAGAGGGACTAAGACTTCAAAAGGCTGAATTTCAAACAAATTTCCTCATAGCTTCTCATTCACAAGTCCTTACAGAGCTTGTAAGAACAGCACATCCTCAATCACACGAGGGTATTTAAGTTCAGTTGAAACGTCAAAAGAACAAGTAAATAAGTATCACATTTCAGTCTGGCATAATACAARAAAGGATTCAACACTCAGACTCATAATAGAACACAACAACAGGCAGGCTGAGGAAAATGTCTCATAAACACTTAGTGTGATATTTGGCAGATCTTTCTCCCTCCCAGCCCTCAACATTCATYATTTACACAAATAAGAGGAAAAAAAAAAAACAACCCAGTCCTACTTACATTTTTTGACTGTTGAGACATGATCCAGGAAAGGGTGGTTGAAAAATGCTTCTGTAGAACAAGAAACAACCACCTTTGTGAGTAGATGTACAAATGACAGAATTTACAGACTATATTGCAGATGGTGATAAAAGGTTGCCTTTTCCAGAATCAACATTGCAGAGCCAGAGGGTGAAGAGCTTATAAAAGATTAAAGCTTTCTATGTTATGTGCTGCTATAGAGTTTGGAAAGGAAACAAGAATCAACTGAATAACTTCAAACATCAGTCAGCAAGGCAAATCAGACTGAATCACTGGAGGACATCTTATGACTGCACAYAAAGCCATGTACACAAGAAACCTTCCCATACTGCTGAGGAAATTATGTTCTCTGTGCTGGTAATTCAGTTTTAGTCTGCTCTTCAAAACAGGGAGCATCTTTCACATCAGACACTGAAAGTATTTTCCAGCTCTGCCTTTCCCRAGGATTGAGGGAACCACTTTCCACTTCCCAACAGTAGAACATGACCTGTGCAGCCAGTTCATGGGACAAAGCAGAATTAGACACCATTTCTTTAACAATTTCCTCAGTTAACTCGCTGTTGTTACAATAGAAACACTTTGCTTTTGTTGTAAATGGATATGCTGAGGCACTTTTAATTGAGCATAACCAGTTGGCCACCAGGTTACATGGAAAGTTTTGTTCAGCTGGTTCAGGGAATTTGAGGGCTGGTGGGAGCCAGCTGCTGAGCTGGGTGAACTTTAATGTCCTAACACTCAAGGAAAAACAATGCTGTGCCTCAGACATAAGCAAATAACAAGGAGGGAAAAAAAAGAGAAAGAATCTGAGGTCTGCAGTATCTCCCTTCAGCAACACTTTCCTCCATGACCYGATAAGGGAAGAAATCCAGCTGTAATGCCTGAACAATGTAATTATTAACTTTAACATGAGGATCAGGTGCTCTCCAGCTTTTGTACAACACCTGCTGTTCTACTTTATATTTGCTGGAAGATCAACAAGATTTCCAGGRCTATTTTTACTTTAACAACAGGCGACTGGGCTCAGTTCTAAACTCTCCCTTTCACTCCCTTTGCTAAGCACATTCCAGARCAGCCCCTTTGAGGCCCTTTAAGTGGCTCAGCCAAGGAAAACATGACTTTCATCACTGCCATTCTGCTTTCTATTTTTCTTTCTAAGCACAAATGCTTTCTCCCACCACCACAAGTGATACGGCGAATTTCCCATGTTTGAAGAAACTGTAGGGATCAGCACACCCAGAGTGCAGAGTGGAATCAATTACTCACAGTTCATGTTTGTGATGTATTATTTCACCTACACATAGAGATTTATATATTGACCTCTGGATAGTGTCAATATAATTGGTGATATTTTACCCAATTATCATGAGCTTTTTCTGKATCTGAACTAAAATTTTAAGATTAAGATTTCCTGGCAGCTATGATAAAACTGCATTAACAAGTAGTGCTATGAAATTTAAATAACTACCATGAATATCATGACATACAAGATGCAGCTAAGAAGAATTTATCAAGATTTAACTTTTCAACAGTGCGTTTCCAAAGTGGTTTCTTCCAGTATTTTGTTACATTCCTATAACCACATGGAGATCAGAAATGTTTGCTCCCAATCTGATGCCAAAACACCAGTTAAAGTAACAGAGTAAGACTTCAAGATGAAATTTAAGGTATAGCAGTAAAGCCTAGAAGGGCACAGCTGAAAGAATAAAACTGATTTATATTTCACTCCTCAACAGCMAGGTCATGATTTATATGCATCACTTAATACTGATAGTAGTTATCCAGKGATTTATTTTAGCTACTCTGTCTTCTTTATGAAAACAGAAGAAAAAAAAAACCACTTCACTTTTGATGTAATTGGCTGTAGACAAAAGGTCAAGTTAATTATTCTGGTCACATGAATACAACTAACAAGGAAAGTCAAGAGAGCAAGAGAAAAAAAAATGCATACCAAAGTCCATTCTGTCTTTTTGGTTTCTCTGAAGCAAACCCAACAGCAGATCAGCCAGGTAAGCTGATGTTTCCCTAGGAATGCTGCACAAAAGAGGAAATAAAAACATGTATTAAATTTAATGCATGCGTTGAATAATGCAAAGCACATTGAATTTCAGGAAATCAGCATTTTGCCACATCCTGAAGTCATCACTATCCGTGCTTTCTAGCCTTAGTACACTTAATTTCAGCCAGGTGCAATGAAGGCAAGATGCAACATGACTCACTGGTATCACACTAYATCCTTGTCAAGAGAGCAACAGTAAATATTTTTATGAATCCCAGACATTCCCCAAGATGAAAAAGTGTTCAATCAACAAGTGCAAGCTACAGGAAAGGCCATGGTGACATACCTAGGAATCAAATTCCTGTTCTTTTCATAAAACATTCTCAAATCTTGAGGACTATTGGCCTGTCAAACAAAAATGTATGTTAATTAAAGCTCAGTTTCATGGAGGAAATAGCTTTTGTATCTAAGCACACATACACAAAAAGGAGGCTTTTGCATATGGGCACTAAAGGAGAAAACACCAAGCAGAGCACTCCTTCAGCACTGAGGAGCCTTATTTATGTATTTTCTCTGGATTGAACACACTGATCATGCAGACTAAGCATAAACAACTTCCTGTTTTGGTATTCTCAAGCCTTTGCAGCACCAACACTACACTCACACTTGCTTCTGCTTTCCTGACTAGAAGCAAGAACCCYAGGAACCTCCTTCACATTGAGAAGAGAGAAAAAGAGATAAAATGTTACCTGAAAAGGTGGTTTTCCAACAAGACACTGATAAATCACAGTTCCTATGCTCCACAGGTCTGCTTTAGCATCRTAGTGTTGAGACATAATCACTTCAGGGGCCTGGAAAGAACAGCAAAGTCTCAGAAGGGAAAAGGAAAAGCAAAGTCACGGTAATATGAATCCACTGTCAGAGCAGTATTAACAGGGACCTTTTTATTGTAAGAGAAAATWAACATTTTCATGTGCATCACATGGCTTGAGAGGTAACAGCTCCTTCTAAAATGAAAGCTGTGTTTCAAAATCACAAAAAACCCTACAAATGCTGATGTTTCAAAGAAAGTATCCAGCGTTTGGCATGTTTGGGAWGAAGAGGGAAGTGTTATTTACTTGGCTCATGCAATTCTCCTTTTGGACAAAGAACCACTAAGAAGTGTTCAATGTCTCTCTGATTTTAACAATCACAATCTACAAACCCCCCAAAAAATAAGGCAGTAAAACTATGGAAAGGGGAACTGCACTCTGTCCCTGATATTTGTAAAGCAACATGAGGTATATGACAATCTGCAAGCAGTCAATTATGTTGTTCTGGCAGGAGAATGAGATAAGCAAGATAATGTGAAATGTCCCTTACCATGTACATGGGGGAACCACACAGAGTTGCAGCCATCATGTTGCTGTGCAGATAACGAGCAAACCCAAAGTCAGCTGTGTAAAAAATAACACTGGTCAATGAAAAAAAAAGATAATTTTCAAATTTTGACAGATTTTTACAGTCTAGAAATCACCTGTCTCTTCTTAAAATTTGCTACAATGGATAGGGCTACTGAAAAAAGACAGATTTAATATATAGGCAGTTAAATGGAGTAGTAGAATCATGSAGAAAGAATAATATATTTATTCTTTTTCAAATGAGCAAGCCAAGAAACAGCAGTGACATCACTTGCACAAACTGCTGCTCAGCCACCTCCCCAGCTGCAGAACAGCCTGTCTGGCGTCAGCAGGAGAGGATTAAAGTCACTGGCTAAATATAAATGGCTCATTAAGAGTGATGAATATACAATCTGCCTGCAGTGAAATCACATCAGGTACAAGTTTAAGAAGTCAAGTTTCAGGTGCCTCAATTTTCCATGCAGGCAAAAGCATCTAAAGCAATCAAGTAAGGACAGCAAGGGAAGAAGTTTTGTCTCCCCTGTGCAGGTTTTGAGCAAAAGCATAGGAAAGAATTTGTTAAAAACAAGGTATTTTTAGATGAATATTTAACAGATAACAAGGAGTCATTAAAACTCCTGAAGTGGCCTCTGAAGAACAGTYTGGTTGTGTCCTGAATATTTGACATCTCTCCCCTGTTACAAGGCCAAACCTCCCTTCTGCCATGCCAAAAATAGGTCATAACCTTCATTTCTAAACCTCTCAAATAACCCTTAGGAGGGTCTACCATTAAAAAAGCAAACAGCTGGAACTGCAATTAGAGTCTTGCATATACACAGTTTTGAAATGGGCTAAAGGCTACTCCAAGTTTCAAAAGTTAGAGATTTATGTCTAATCAAAATAGTTTAATACTAGAAACACCAGCTGAATAGATTTCTTTGTCCTGCGAGTTTAATGAAAAATTATGATTCATGATTCAATCTTTTTTATTCTGAGAATCTGCACCACAGCATGAAGCTCATCATTCTTGACTTGCTGTCTGATTTGCATCAATTGAACACACTCCATATCCAGTACTTGAGCTAGAGAGACATTTCTGAGGAGGGAAACAATCCAACAGTGCTGATTTACCCTTCCAATCAGAGAAAATTTACCTATTTTGATGCGTATGCCACTGACACTGGATTTCCTCCGGCTGACATAGGACAACAAAATGTTCTGRGGTTTGAGATCCCTGTGGATGATGCCTTTGCTGTGCAGGATGCGCATGGCTGCTGCAATCTGCTGCAGGAACACTCGGATGGTGTCCTCACTSAGAGTCCCCTTAGCTGGGAATGGCACACAAAAGAGCAGGGAGAAGAAGAAATATCAGTATCTTTGGATAAAAGTAATAAACTTCACAGTGATCAATAGAAAATATAGTGAATTATAACCTAATCATTATGATTTACACTCAGAATGATCCAGTCTCCAGCGTTTTTCTACAAATGTAAATRTTCTCAACAATATAGACATCATAGTTTTACAGCAGCTACAGAACTCTGGATCATCTGTTTTTATTTATTTTTTTATATATTTTTTACAGTAGTTTATTCAACTTGGTAGCAACATAATTGTCAAACTTCTCAATCACCATCAAACCCTAAAAACAGGCTGGCTAAAACAGGTAAAGGAGATAAGAAAATAAAAGAACTTCACATTAAGTGTATCCAAAAATCATGTTAAAACCTGAAGCCATAAAATTTGTTCTTTAAACAAAACGTTATAGGGATGCTGAGAACCACTYTGCTCAGAAATTTCATCCATGATAAAACTTACTTTGAAAGGAAAAAAATGAGATGTACTTTTGAGAGTCTCTTCAGAAGGTATTATCTCATTCTGCAGCCTGCAAAAGCACTGAACACAGGAGCTGGATTTCACTCTCTGAGCCTTTCCAAAGGTTTTAATGGCAAGTGAATTAGGCTTTTAATATACACAGTTACCATAACAATAGCTGTGCACAAAAAAGGTTCCTTCAACAGACTGAGACACAAGGGCAAGTAGAAGAATATTTCCATCATGAAAAATACAGAGATTAACATCTCTGCTCAAAATTTTGGTTTTAATAAGARTCCATTTGTCATGATTCTATAAATTCTGTCCTCCCTTTGGGCAGAGCCATGGAAAATCTCTCCTCAGCCAGCACTACCTCTTTTTGAGAGCATTATTATATAAGTAAATCAGTGTTTTTAAGTTCACATCTCGGAAAAGAAAAACAGGTGGAATCCAAACACTGGGAACAGCCCCCAAAATGCAGTTTTAGAAATAGAAACCCACACATTTTTCAGCTTGCTACTTATGGTTAACTACAGCTTCTCCCTCATTGACAAATAAGGGAATGTTACATTCAGCTGAGGCAAAAAAAAAAGGCATTTTCTGTCTGTTATTTCATTCACCYTCATTCACCCATATTTAAAGGACAAGCAGAAGAAACATCCATGGGTGTCAGGAATACAGARTATAAATATATAAAGCAGTAACTTCTTAATAGGGAAATACAGTAATTAATTACCTTGTAAGTAATCTGCCAAGTCCCCACCATTGCAGTACTGTTAAAAACAAAGGGTTTTATTCAAAACGTAAATACTGAAACACTTGTTACATCATTTTTACTTTGCAAACTTTTCAAGAAAATAAGATCCCTTCCAGCTGTTTGTCTTAAAATTACTGAGTTAATTATTTGTAATTAATAATTTGAGGTGTAACACTTCATCAATACTCTAAATGAAATGGAAAAATTTATGAAACAAACAGTGCTGAAAAATTGAGTGGGGCATAGGAAATACATAATCTACTTTTCAGAATTGCTTGTTTTAGCAAGCCATGGTTAGTTTCAGCATAGTTTCAGCTGTGCAAAGGAGTCTAAAAGTCTTTAAAATCAACCAGAAACAAACATACATGTYAACACATACCTCCATGACCAAAAAGACAGAATTGGGCATTTCCTAAAAGAGAACAAAACAGATTCAAGAATGTGAGAAGACAAAGTCTATACCTGCATTAACAGATTACCTAACTTATCCCACAAATTATCTACACACTCCACAAAAATGCAGTAAAAAAAACCAACTGTGCTTAAACCTGATTGTAACAAAAACATTCATCCTTTTTTCCAAATATTTATTTTGTGTGAGGGAAGAAAGGCCTGACAGGTCCATGCTAATAACCAACATTTTTTCCACAAAAAGCATAAAATAGTTCTGTTAGGCCCCAAAGTTGAAGACTCTGAGAACTTTTATAAAGTACAAGTATTTTTTTCTCCCTCTGGGCTGATTAAGACTGAAAGAACACAAAAAGAACTGGAAGGAAACCTAAGGGAAGTGTACAGTAAACAGGATGATGCTTTTAGTTACACAGTATGTTACCTCCCTTTCCGTTTAAAAATAAACTTAAACAAGGGCTGACAGATTGAGGGAAAAATCTGTTTTTTTAAAGAGAGTTGAAGGAAAGGAGAGAGATGGCACCAGACAAGGCCAGGMACATGCCCCAGTGGGAAGTGGGACTGCAGACAGTCTGACTGAATTCTGCTAAACAGTGTCACAAGAAAGTCAAAAGGGACATTGCACAGCAAAATCAATGCTGTGAACTCAGTGCTCGACTGAAACTTCAGCAGATGTTCAATTTGACCACTCTGGCAAGAATTACCACCAGGGTGCCATTGTCAAGGGCTCACTAATAGCTTGAAAACTTGAAAAAGAAATAAAAGTAAAAATGGGCCCATGGACAAAGGGAAACCAGGGACCCTAAACACCACATGCAGCACAGAGCTCAGGGATGGCACAACCCATCAAAGCCAACTTCTACCAATCCATCATGGACACAGATGTCCAGACAACTACTAATAATGTAATAATAATGTAATAATTGCAGTTCAGGATGAACTGGCTGGTTTAAGGTGAATTCAAGACTTTATCAGGCTGCTTTRTTTTTGGGAAGCATTTAGTCACTCATGCCTGTGTTACAGAAATTCATTTGAGRTTCTTTCCAGCCCAAAACATCAAGCACATGTTGCAGTTTTATTTACATTTGGAAATAAGCTTCAAAGAAAGCAAGTTTCTAGGAACATGAGTCAAATCTGTTGGGAATGAAAGGCAAACTCCAACCAATATAGTATATTAAAGCAGCAGCAGATCACATTTCAGGAAGCCCCAATTGTTCAATGTTTCTGTAACAGCTGTGGCCAACRTGAACCATAATTTACATTCCTATAAACACCTCAAAACCTCAGTGCATACAGCAAAGCAAAAAAAAAAAAAAAAACCATTAGTAATTACTTGCTTTGCAAGTTACTGAAAATATATGATGATAATTGTTCCTTTCCGCAGTGTTCCCCTGCAACGACACCTTCCAAGACAGAAACTCTCTTTCAGGAACCCCAAAAAGGCAAAACAACAACACTGAGACCCCAATTWATCCAAATGAAAATTCTGCCAACTGAGGATCACTTCACTTAGAGGACAACTGTGATGTGGAAAAGAACAACCCAGCTAAGAAGCACGGAAAGTCCATTCTCC
Source organism: Malurus melanocephalus (assembly GCF_030028575.1). Taxonomy (NCBI): domain Eukaryota; kingdom Metazoa; phylum Chordata; class Aves; order Passeriformes; family Maluridae; genus Malurus; species Malurus melanocephalus. The sequence goes on from NW_026623394.1 coordinate 325,051, forward strand.
AGTGACAAGAAAGCAGCTCAGCTCCTGGATTTCCACCCGAGCATTGCATTCCCATGAATCAGAAAGATGTTCCACAGCGTCAGAGCCTCCAGAGCACAAAAACAGCAGCTTATGGCAGCTTGTAATGCTCAGCTCATGACAGACATTTATTCATCACAGAACTAAGAGGATGTGTTTGCTGGATTCCCTTGGAAACAAAGTCCTCTGAAATGAACTGCTCTCTTCAGAAACA
>NW_026623394.1:325491-366800 GCF_030028575.1 Malurus melanocephalus
CAGATTTCATGAAGACATTTTCCCAGGCTCGAAAGTCCGCTCCAATTCATAGTGAGGAAGTCATAGTTTGCACAGAACCTATACCAACCTCCCCAGCCACAACTTGTCCCAACTTGAACTCATAACCAAACACATTTCAATATCTCATCAACACAAGTTTTAGTTCAAAACAGCTGAACTTGTTCATCCCTTCAGAGTTGCTCAAATTTTGCAGTTCTTGGCCAGCTTGACTGGGAATGTGATCTCCATTTTGGGCATACATTCAGAAAAGAACAAGTCAATTCTGGAGACACATTTTTCCCTTCTAAATTATTTTGCTGAACAATAAAGCTCTCCCTATCAACATTCCCCAGCCTTGTGATTTCTGTTGACTTGCTAAGCAGAGCAAAGTGCTCAAAATGGAAAGATTAGAAAACCAGCATGTTTCAGATCTAACATTCAGGGATAAAGCTGATCTAGCAAGTTATTTTAAACTGCCTCTTGAAACAGATAACAAAGCTTTCAACAATTTGCATTGATGTACAGATCATAAAATTAGTGCAGCTGGAGTTGTTCTGACCTACACTTCYACCTAGATAAATAATCAAGCAAAACAAGTATCTGCTGTGTTGCAACAATTACCAGTTTTGCCCACCAAGCTTTGCTTTGCTGCTTAAAGTTTTCTTAACAAAAACCTACTTTTGCTCCTTCTTAAATCTAAGTTTTACTTGCAATCTGAAGTTAAAGATAGCAAATATTAATAGGAAACAATTTTACAATTCTGAAAGGTAAACAGATAAACCTAAGAGAAAGTGGTTAAGAGGCAACATATTTGCCAAAACTTGCTATGTTTTAATCCAAGGCTTCCGCCAGTTGTCTTAGGGGATGTGAAGTTCCAGCTTGAATCACAGCTCACCACAGTAGTTTCATTTAAAAAAACATTAATTGAAAAAGAAGTCAAAACATCCATGGTTACTTCCAAGAGCTGTTGCTAGATCTCTGGAATACTGGCAGAAACATTCCCTGGATTTCATTTTGGTTCACAAGCCCTCCTTTAGAACAAGCTGAGGGTCTGCAAGGAACTTAGTGAGCTCCCAAAGCAGAAACTGTGGCAAATAGTTACTCTTCYCTTTTTGCTTCAAATCTGTAGATTTTACTTTCATGCAGTTTATGATGGGAGTCCCAAAAGCATGAGAGCTACCCTGACAGCTTGTGCACTGCTATTATCTGATTAATTTTCTGCTATGTTAATTTGTGCTATATTGGATATAATTTTTTGGCCAGGAACACACTTTTTTCCCCCCAGTTTTAAATAAAGTTGGCAAAAGTTCTAACGATACAGCAAAAAGGGGCTGGTCCAGATATTTTTAAGGCTGTTTCTCTTTGTATTACAAATACTCTTGGTTTACTTTGTGAGTGCAACACAGCAGCAATTTCTGCCACGTTCAGCTCCTCTCACCTAAAGGACTGAACATTTTGTTCATTCTGACTAAATGTTAAATCTCAGACTAAATGTCACTTGACATGTGCCTGTAGGATTCAAACAGGGTGCATGCTGCCAATTATTCACATAAAAGAGCAATCAGCCATGGAGAAATGCACCATRAGAACTGGATCATTCATCTGCTGTTATGTGAAATGCTGTTTTTAAGCAGTATATGGGAAGCAGGGAAAGGGGCTGTTGTGCTGCCCAGCACAACAAAGGTTTAGCACACTTGTGTACTAGCAAATCTKCTGAAACAGTTCTGAAATTCAAATTACAGCATCMAGGCACAGCAGGTAAGCTAAGGACTGTGTAGTAACTCTTCTGAAACAGTTCTGAAATTCAAATTACAGCATCAAGGCACAGCAGGTAAGCAAAGGCCTATGTAGTAACTCCAGCTCTGGTTCTGTGGGCCAAGAACAAATTCCAATTCTGGTTGTCCCCAACCTTCAACATCTACACTGGCATTATTCCTGCACTGTCATGACCAATCTTTCAGCTGGCATCAGTTGGCAGGTAGTGTTTCAAAACCTTAACAGTTGCTACAGGGCAAGATTTTCCTTTTTATCTGAACAGCATGTTCTCATATGATTATTGCCACACACACACACACAGAGGATGGATATTGACAAACACAAAGGATTTAAGCAAGGAGCTGAGGGGACAAAAATAAAGATATTGAGACATCCTGTTCAGAAAGAGCTATGATGGAAGGCAATGAAAGCTGTGAGACACCGAGATCAGGAGCACACACAGGATGCCTGGAGCAAATATYTCAAGAAACAAACACAACAGCATCAAACCAACTGGAGTCCTGGGGTAAACCAGAGGCATTTAATTCCTGCTGCTAAAACAACAGYTCCTCCCCTCAGCATCCCTAGTCAGAACTCCTGGGCTCTGTGTACAAGCAAAAGCTGAACTGTAGGTCCCASAAGGATCTCTGGCTCCATTCCCACCAGCTTTCACTGCTTCCAAGGACAGCAGAAGCAGCTGCAGGGTTTTTTTGTCTGCTCTGTACCAACAAGCTCAGACAAGAAACAATTTTCATCCAGATACTGTTTCTCCAATAACACTCTAGAAATTAGTTCTCCCTAAACTACTGTTCAAACAGCAAACTTCAGACTCCATRCAGTGAGGACATTAATTCACTCCCCTAAAATGCTATCTCCAAGATACATTACAGGCTTTCATTCTGAGGGCTGGCATTCTAGAGAGGTTTTGAATTAAATTATTTGCTAAAACAGGCACTGTCTGGCACTCTGTAAGAGGTTAATTCTACTCAGCACACGCTTGGGATCATGAACTGCACAAAACTGTAAATTCATGCCCTAAATATAGAGCATTCCAAACAACTTACAGATACCTTCATACTTCACTGGAATACTTTATCCAAGGATCTCAGTGTATTTTATGGTGGTGAGTTAGAGGTTATTTTAGACTCCTTTTGCTTTTGAGAAACAGTGGCTCCACTTCCCCAATTAACAAGATTCAAGATTGATTTTCTTTTGCAGGGTGAATGACATACCACAACACCACCATGGGAATAGAGCAGCCATCCTTAAACAATTCCAGAGATTTGGGAGGTTTTTTTTATTCTTGAATGGAAGTTAATCACTTTTACCCAAGAAGATAARTGAAAAATATCTCTCTTGCTATCCATCTACTGTATCTGAGTTTTTTAAAGCATTTCACAAAAATAATTAGTTTCACTCTTAGGGGTGAGCTCTTTTCTAGAATCCTACTACTGAAAAACATTTGTCTCTTGCAGATAATATTTAAATACCTCTACAAGCTGGCTCAGCCTTAGCACCATTGCCTCCACACCCTGTTGTGTGCAGCTCCCCAGCCCTGTGAGGTGGCACCAACAGCACTGGTGTGCTCTGCTTACATAAAATGCTTATCTGCAGCTCAAACCTGCCAGAGCTGCACGTCCACCTCACGGAAATCAAGGGCAATTAGCCTGCTGGCTGAAGAACAAAACATTTTTATGCCACCATKAACACACGCCAGTTCACTGGGGTGTGTCTCCAGATGAATGGGAACTTGAAGTCATTTAACTCCAGACACACTAATAACATATCAAAATGGTATTCACAGGACAGGAAAGATCAGCAGTGGGAAAGATTTTAAAACGTTCATGTATGATCAGCAGAATGGCACACAAGTTCTTCTTGGATTTAATTAAAACCTTCGTGGTGTATCTATCTTTATTCCCCTGACTTGTGTCACTGGTCATGCAACAGGAACACAACCACAAATGAAGAGAGATGAAGCAGAAGGAATTTAACTACCTCCTGAAAATCAATCCAAATAAAGCTTTTTGCAACACATAAAATAATAACTATCTTTCCTTTCTCAAAAGAGACATTCCAAATTGCCATGCAGGGATACAGCTTTRATCTCAAAGCATAATTTAATTTAATATTATGAGATGTAAAAATACTTATTCTTGATCACAATCAATTCACACTTTTTTCACCTTGTTTTGCCACTTTCATTGCACACCATGTTTTCTATCTGAAAACTGAGAGCAACAATCAGCTCTTGGCTTATTCAGCTAAATGATCTGTCAAACTGCATYTGAAACAGGAGCATTTTCTTATTTCAAACTGTCTGAGGTTAAGAAAAGCTTCAGCCCAACAGAACTGCAAAAATAAAACAGACTCCCATTCACACTGAGAACTTCCTACTGTGACACAGACTCCACTGGCTCCAGCACTGAGGGAAAAAAAATAGCTTCTGTAAACTTAGAAATAGCTTGAAATCCTAAAGTCTTATCTGCTGGACTGTATCACTGTGTTCACAATACCCTGGCAAACAAAAAGGGCAGCACATGCTAGAACATGAAATGCTGAAGAAAATTAGTAGGTGTAACAGCCTACTAGACATGTGAATGCCTTGCATAGTGCTCATTCTTGCTGGGTTATAAATTAATGTAATCACAGAAGTTAATGATGTCTGCTATTTCACAAACACAACAGAAAGGGAAAAGCTTATTTGTGCAAGTGTCACACTCTTTATACCATACTTTGCAAAGCAATCCCTTCTATAGAAGCAGCATCCTGCTGCCAAGCTTTGTTTGCCAAGAATGTTTTTGAAATATATCGAGGTAGAATACATAGGTTTCCCCTTCTCTTTGCTTTAACTGTTCATTTTATTCAAACACAATAGTTGGTGACAAGCAGCAACAACTCCTTCTCAAATAGAGCAGCACTGATCATTCCAAAAGTCCTGTGGCAGAACAGAAAAGCCTAAAAGTTGTGTTTATAAATAACCTTCATGTAAAAAAAAAAAAAAAACATAGACAAGTGTAGGGTTCTGCCCTCTCCCTGTGCATAAATCAAAAGAACAAGAGTCTCTCCAAAGCTCAGATGTTAAATCATCAAAACACTTAACTACTCCACTACCCCCAGGTTGAGCTGCAGAGCTGACTAAGGAACCTTCACATATAAACAACTGTAAATGATAAATCTGAATTCAGCTGCTTACTCACACACCAACACCCTCAGTCAACAATTCCAGTTGCTTTTGAGAAGTCTGGACATACTAAATTTTGTATGCTGAGWGATTATTTCCACTTAGCAATACTCAGGAAAACCTGGTTTCCTCAACAAGCACWAGAGACAATACTTTCCCTCTCAGAGCAGATAACAGCACTCAAAATGAAGAATTCTGAAGTCAAGATCCAGGAGAAACAGAGTCTATAGACTGAAACGAACAGTTTTGATGTACAGTCAGTTGCTATATGAACATCACTGCTTTGCACCAAAAGTCACTCATATCCTATAGCCCTAGAAAATCTGAGCCCATCTAATTTATGCCACATGAACACAGATTTCTGTAGCTAAAGATACAAATCTACACAAACTAAAAGCTTTTAGGATGTGAATGTGTAAAGACAGGAAACACTGAATGTCACAATCTCTGTTTTGTGTTGCTTTAACTATGCAATGCCCCAAAGGTKGCTCTCAGTAATTCTTTTTCATCAGTGTAACTCTGTATTTAAAATTAGAACTGAGCCCAGGAGATGAATGTATAGTTCTYATTCAAGCAGAACAAATGGCTGTGTGAGCTACCTCATGTCTTATTTAGCTTTGCTCGACACTGGCAGCCCTTAGGACACAAAAATGGACTTCCTACTAAGCAGAATGCACTACCCTAGATAGGCTGGGGCATTAATTCCTCCACCTTACCAAGCAGAATTYTGGGAATAAAGAGAGGAAGACAATCTGAAGCAATTTCATATTCATCTGAAAAGATCCAAATGTCTGCTTGGCTTTTTTTTCACTACATCCTGTTCTTTTGAACACACAAACAGCAATAGATACATGTGATTGTGGTTTTCTRCTTCCTCCAGTTCCTCCTCACTGTGACACAGGGCTGAACACCACATTTCTTTTGTCACAGAGATCCCCAAGATGCTGCTCTTGCTGCCATTCAGAATTTTCTACTTGGCAAACATTATATATATATTCATTATATTCTCATAAATAAATTTTAATGAGAAAAAAAGGCATCAAAATATATTTTACCTGGACATCATAAAGAGCTACAATGTTCTCATGCTGAAGTTCCTGTAAAAGAAAATATTTGTATTATGGAAATAGGTTGTTGTTGCTACTGTTATTATTGTTATTAWTTTAATTTGCTGATAATGCTGATTTGGTGATAATCAAAGAGAATCTTTTTAAGACCATCTGATGAAATYTGGAGGAAACTGCAGCTATTTAGACAATATTTAGAGGAATAGGAAGCTTAGGCAATATCTTCAGAGGTCATAAAAACATTTGGTTCCAGAACTCAATGTCTGTGACTTGTCACAAAAAGTACCAGAGCACAAGATCCTCTAATGAGCACTGAAAACTGACTARATTTAATTTTCTACTCTTAGAATTTCTTGCTTAGTGAAGTAACCAACTGTGCCATGTCCAAATCAACCTTACTTTTGTAGTATAAAGAAAATCAAACCAAGTAACATCAAACAAAACTCAAAGCACAGCTCATGAATTATTTGTAACTGCTAAAAAAACTTTTGTTTGTTAAGTACTTGCAGCACACTAATATACCCAACACCAAGATTTCTGGTATATAATAAATAAATGGAAATGTAAGATGTATATATCAGTATATAAAGGAGTGGTGTATCACAAGAAGCAACACTCATTATTACAATGAGATGTGAAATTCTGAGAGCAGGGAACTCTAAATGGACACCCAAGGAGATGTTTCCATAAAATAACTCTGAAAAACTGATGGATACTCTGTTCCATTTCCTCCCTCAGAGCCACAGCCACACTATCACAAGTCAGGAGTGGGCAGCTGCTTCAGGAATCAAAGTCAGCTCACTAATTTCAGCTTTCAAGGCAGCTTTGAGCAAAAAAAAAAGAAGAAAGATCAAAAACTGATGCTTCACCCTCAGCTTTGATCTGCTGGGAAAAGGTGTCACATTGGCCCCACTGAAGGACAGAGTCTTCCACATGTGGTTTCGCTGGATCCACAACAATTTTCTACTTTTAACTACAAAAACATGTCCATAACCTGTTCTGAGGCATTTCCAGTATTAAATATGTATTTTTTTTTTCTATTTTTCTTAGGCTTTTTATTTCTGGGTAACTAACAAAGAAACACACAGCACAACAGCAATTACTGTGATACCACCCATGACCTGGAATGAACTAGGTCAGAAGTCTCTTTTCCTCTTCAAGCAAAGCAGCTTTAAAAATCACTGCAAATTAACATACCTTTAAGATTTTTATTTCTTTTCCAAGAAGGATTTGTGACTTCGACAAGTTCTTTTTGTTAATACTCTTTATGGCTACTTCCCAATCAGTTTTCTGGAAACAAACAAAAAAAGCATTGTCAGTTTACTTTTTTTATTTTTTTAAACTTTATCCTCTGACAACTATCTAGGAAAGCACAGAGAAAAAGTTGCAAGATCACCCCTCCTCTACCCACCAGTGATTACTACATCACATGACACCATCAAGAACTATTTCATTCCACAATAGCTTAGACAGCTATTAAAATCCAGCTTCAGCTACACTGCATTTTAATGGGTTTCAAAGCATTTAWAAATCTCCAAAAGCAAGTAATAATATTCCATTTATTTTTTTGGTAGCAGTGCTGTGTATCTGCTTTTTAGCCCTCTCACAATGATCAAGTTACTTTTAGTGTTCTTTAAGGACTTCTCATTTTCAACCTTTTTATGCTCTGCAGATGAAAATTGCACAAAACCCATCTGTTTTAAGTAAGCTTATATATTGTCTATTTATATGCTATCCAAAAATAAACTGACTATTTATTTGTAAGGTGGGAGCACCTCTATTGGCCTTAAAAGTTTCCGTTTCCCTTTCTCCCTTTTTTTTTTTTTAACCCCAAAATCACTGCACTGTGCCTCTCCAAGCTGTGAGCGCTGCCTTAATCCTCCAAAATGCTAAATCTGAAGGGCTGTTTTCTGGAAAGCAAAGCTCTTTAGGCACCAGAATAAACTCACAGCATCAAGAAACCATAACGTAACTATGAATATCCGGGGCGATTAGCAAGTCACGCCAGGAAACCAGACACCTCTGAATTTAAGAAATCTTCAGCCAATCCCAAAGGAGACAATTTTCCATTAGATCCCTCGTTATCCAGCGAGATAAACATGACCCTCCCRACAAACAAAGGGCTCAGCCTCCCCTACAGCTGCAACTCTCCCCTCGCCGCTATGTCAGGGAGCTGCCAACAGCGGGGACAGGCCGGTGGGGTTGAGGGAAGGGAAAAAATAAAGGGTTTATGGATGCTGGGGCCGGATCCCGGCTCAGGGCCGCGGGGCAAACCCGGGCCTCAACCCAGCCCGCACCTCCCTTCGACTCTTTTTTTCTCCCCGAACACCCAAACCATGTCAAAACTCCCCAGAGGACACAAACCCCACCACCACCACCGCAGCTGTCACCCACCCGAGGGGCTCCTKTCGGCCCCGGGTTGTGTAACCAGCCCCGCTCCGGCTGCGGGCGAAGCCCGTCGCTGTTTACCTTGCGGTGGCGACCTTTGAAGACCACAGCAAAGGCTCCGTGTCCTATCAGGTCCTTCTTGCTGTACTCAAAGTCCCCCACCACCTCCATCATCCCTCAGCGGGGCATGAAGCCCCCGGGAAGGACGGAGGGAAAACAAAGGGGCTCTTCCTCCAGCTACAGCCGCCTCACGGCAGCCGGCGGCGGGGTGGGAGCCTGCCCCGGTCCTGGCTGCCCCCGGCGGCGGGGGCAGCTCCTCTCATACCGCCGCAGACCCCCGGGCCGGCGGGGCTGCTGCAGGGCGTCACCGAGGCGAGGGGCTCCGTCGGGCATGGGGAGGGGAAAGGGGGGCGTCTCAGGGGCCGGGTGTGAGGGGACAGCGCGGCATCGGCGCGGGGACGAGGGRCCTTCTCAGCGGGAAAGGGGGCTCCGTGCCCTGCCGCTGCCCGGCCCCATGGCCCCGCCACAGCGGGGGCTGCCGGCGCCGCGGCCCCGCTCAGGGACCGAACCCCAGAGCATCCAGCGACGCGGGCGGAGGCGCGGCCCGCAGCTCCGGGGCTGGCTGTCGCTGTCGCCGCCGCAGCCCCCGCGAGAGGGGAGAAAGCAGTGAGGGTGCGGACGGGGAAGGGGGGGGGGGTCTGTCAGGCCGCCAGCGCTTCCCGGGGCTCCTGCCGCTCCACCAGCTGCTCCACTGAGATCCGCACTCGGCCTGCCCCGGCTGCGAGTGCCCGGCCCTCCGCGCCTCCCAGCGGCTTTTATGGGCCGCAGTGCGCAGGTCCGCGCGCTCGGCTGCTTCCGCCGGAGGCCAAAGAGTGCCTTACCCCGGGTAACCCGGCGGTCCCTCCGCCGCCATCGCCTCAGAGCGGGGCTGGACCGGAGCCATCACCCCGAACCCACCGAGCCTTCCCGGGACCCCGAGCCTTCCCTCCCCGCGCCCCGCACCCACCCCGTCAGGACTCCAGAGGCCCGCCCAGGTCGCCCCCTCAGGGAGGACGGTGGCCCAGGTCCCTGAGTCCACCCTTGCCCTCACGCCGGAGCCGGGGCAGCGAGGTCAAACTCAGCCCGCCACCACTTCAACCCTTTCCTCGGCCGCGTCAGGCCCCAGCCGCCAGTGAGRACAGCGCTGAGGGGCCACCAGAAGAGGGAGGACCGGAGGTGCACAGAGTTGGAAGGCAGGTATTGAGATCATCCCAGGTTTCCGAGGCAGTGGCAGTGCTCACACAGCACCTCCAGGTCACACACTCCCAGCCCTGTCCCTGCTCCAGGTCACACACTCCCAGCCCTGTCCCTGCTCCAGGTCACACACTCCCAGCCCTGTCCCTGCTCAGGTAGTGAGCAAGGCTCTCCCTCAAACCTAAACCAAGGAATGTCAGTGAATGGAAAGGCAATGGAGGAACGGGCATACAAAGTGCTGCGAGCCAGACACTTCGAGTTGTTTGCTCCCTTTATAAGAACAACRCCCGTAATTTACAGCCCCTGCCTCCCAACACTTTTATATCAGCCTGGGGCTGTTTACAGCACGTACAAACATAAAAAAAAAACCAAACAGCCACCAAACAACAGTCACATGGAGCCTTTGACCTTCACCTCCAGATTAACATAATTATGCYCTTTTCCTCTGTGTTCTGTTCCTCACTGCTCTCTTTCCCCCCTTCTCTCTCTATGTTCTCCAACACACCACATCATAATTTCAGACSCTTTCAGGCCTCCCCGATATCCCCATGGGCCCCAGAGGATGCAGGGTGTGTGTGCACTGGGGTCACACAGGGCACAGCTCTGACCCCACACAGCCGTGCTGTGCCTTCCCTGACGTGACACAGGCTCTGCTTTCAGTGTCACCAGACCAAAATAGAGACTGAGCGAAGAATTCTGCACTCGGGCCTCTCCCCATTCTTCACTTATCTCCCTTGGCTTTCCAGCACTCAAAAYCAGGCACTGCTGGAGCCATGTGCCATCTCAGAACCTCCACAGCCAAAGGCTTCTCCACAGACAACGCACTTGGATTAAAAAAATATGCAGCAAGAGACTCTMAAGGAAAAATTGAACAGCTTTATGAAGTGACATTTTAGGCCATSAGAGGAATCATAAGAAATCTGTTTTATGCCAGAGAGAACCAAAGGGCTTTAAAACCCCCCAAACTTAATCCCCCCCTGTATTTGCTGAAGTTTTTGAGCTCCCACCCAAAATCCATCCATGGCACTACCCTAACAAACAGCACCAAGAAAGCAAAGTTGGCCAATAATTTCAACAGCTCAGCTTTCCACCCCTGTGGAAAGAATAAATGAGATGTAAAAATATTCCAAGTTAATCATAAATTGAAGTGTTGGTAGTGACAGACACTTTGTAATACGCTTCACAGTGCCCCTTTAAACCAGGAAAAAGCCCACAAGCCTCCATGTGTTAAATATTCCGATTCATAAAAATAATTTCCCTGAGAACTGCTTGTTTATTGCCATCCACCAATTCTCACTTCGGCATTAATCCTCTCAGTGTTACTGGGTATCCTCACCCCAAGTCAATGTCACAAGCTACGTTTTAGGGAAGCTAAAAAAAAAAAAAAAAAAAGGAATTCATTCATAAGATGCTTTTTGAGCAGATAAAAGTCACAACAGGCATTACTAAGCCACCCATTCTGTATCACACTTGCAAACCAAGACACATTTCCCGACACATTTCCCTTCGGCAGCAGCACTGCCTGATGTCCTTTTGTCCTCGTAATGGGGCTGGAGCCCTGGAGCAGGTTTGTTTCAGCACAGCAAGGACAAACAGCCAGGAGCGGCAGGGAGGTTTGACCGGAATAACTAAACACACTGCGCTGGGATCCGAGCGGGATCCGAGGGCTGGAACAGCGCTCGCTGGAGGCTGCGGGATTTGCATGCGGGTCACTCCTTCCAGCTGGGTCCTTGACTGGCGACTGGGGGAGCTTCTGGGTGTCAGTAACTCCAGCGTCCACTCTACAAAGAACCTRCAAACAGCACCCTCACTTGCTTCTGCTGCTGAGTGAGTTCAGAGTCAGAAAGGACAAAGCAGAATGGCAGTATTAGAGATGGCTCCGGGGCTCCTTCCCAGCTGCACTRCTTTGTTTCAGACAAATTATTCCCTCAGTTATGAGCCAGAACTTCTGATCACATCTAGAAAGCAATTGGCAACTTCCAGGTTGCTTGTCTGAGTGCAGAGAAGGATGCTTTCATCTGCCAGCAGCTCCAGAGAACACAGACATCACTGTCCTGAGTTTTCTTAGCACCTTTCATCCTCAAAAGCACTAATGGACTTCACAGCAAGTCCTTTTCTGCCATACCACACCACCAAAATGCAGCCCTGAGGTAGAAACATCACCTGAACAGTGCCTGGGTTGACCCAAAAAAAAGCAGAACAAGGCTGCTTTTCCTACTTTTCATGCAGAACAATGAATGAAGTTCATTTTCTTCCTATTCATTGAAAGATTTTTCCTGTCTCTCTCTCCCCAGGCTATAAACTTGCACATGGAAATTAAATTACAGATCTGGGAAAATATTCAAGAGATCATCTGAGTCGAACAGAACAGGAACATGTGGCTCCAAGGACCCAGGGAGCACAACACACRCTCCACTTGCATGGATAAGCAGGACACAGCCCCAAGAACAGTTTTCATAGATTCTAAGGCCTCACTTATCTAAATCAGCTCCCAAAGGTACAAGTCTGGCAGCATCCTGCTCACCTCAGTGTTATCTACTTCACTCCAAGTGTTCTTACCATCTCCTTCCTTCCCTTGCTCCATCACACTCAGGATTTCATTAGACAGGTAAACCTTCAGAGGGCTGGCACRCTTCCCAGTCCTTATCACCACTGTCCTCCCATTGGGATTTGTAACAAAATTAATGGTGGCATCAACTGAGCTTTTAAAGGAGAAAGTGTCCTGTGTCTGCAGGAMAGTTTCTGGCTATGCTTAAAATTATTTTTGTATTTCCAGTGAAAAATAACACCCTTGTGGTAAGAAAACCTGTGTGGGATGCTTAATGAGTAACTCAGGAAGAAGGGGACTGAAACATGGCGAGAGATCCCAAGATTCCTATCACACAGCACTGGAAAAGCTCAGGTGTTTCAGTAGGTTTTCTGTAAGGCTGGTGCTGCTRATCCCAGAAAAGCAATCAGAAAGCTCTAGCCTACCTTCTAGATTTGTCCTTTAACAAGAAGTAACGTCTTCCCCATTAAYAATAACGCCATCAACCCAAATTTGCATCTGCAATTCCCCAAATTAGCTAATTAAAGCTCCCATCCCCAGCGCCGGCGGAGCGAGGGAGGTCACGCGCTCGCTGCAGCTCCTGCCAAGCAGGAGCCAGCTCTGGAGGGAAGGGCAGCAGCTCTTCCTTCCCCAGTGCTTGAGCAGGCAGGAGACTGCAGCCAGGCCCGGGAAATGCTGCATTCAAATCAAACTGGGAGGGAGGAGTGCTACGGAATTGCTCAGGAATACAGCTGGAGCTGGGCCAGCACTTAGTATGCATGRAGGCTGGTGCTGTATGAATGGTAAAAATAGCAGCAGATGCTTAGATAAGAAAATACAATTTGGTTTACATGCAAACCCATCAGAGAGCGTGGTTCAAAAATCTACCCGCTATCAGATCAAAGGAAGATTAAGGCTGAGAGCTTATTCTGGTGTAAACTTAGTTGCAAGCCCTTTCTTCAAGAGGTCTTGCTTTYCTTTGGAAAACCTTTCTGCTCCAGCATTTGAAAGGTGGGTTTTAATCAGGTTTTATCTCACAGAAGCAGAGTCTGAAGGGATGGCAGGAGCACAGTCAGAGGCCACAGTGATTGCTTTGGTTTGGAAATCAGTGGACAAGGTGCACTGATTTTTTAGGTACACCCACACATGTACACAGTTCCCACAGCTCTGATACATCCCTGCCTCCAACACAAAACACACCGTGGATTGACAGGGCACAGTGACCCAGTACAGCACTCCAGAGGAGGAGACAGAGAATGATATTCTTCACTCAGGAAAAGCCGAGCGCAACCAGGAGCTGTCACTTCCAGCAARTCAGACTTGGGGACACCGAGCTGAACTCCCAAGAGTGGATTGCTTCCTTTAGCACAGGCACCCCAAAAAACTTGGAGATGAGGCAGGCTTCATGGCTGTTACCACTGACCTGCTCCTCTTCTTCCCAAGGGCAGAATTATCAGCTGGTTTTAAATCACCCTGTCCCACAACRTTTACCTTAGTGAATTACGAAAGGTTTTGTTTATGTAGGTGGACGCAATGTGGCCTTCACCATCAGCAAGAACCAGCTGGAAGAAGCACCCTAATGAAAGAGCAGGTAATGGGGTACTGAGGTCTTCCCAAGAGATTCCATGAAGATAGATCCTTGCTGACCTGGCTGGCAGAAAGGGATACTAACAGCAACAGGTACCACAAATCGTCTTCTCGATTATATTAAAGATTTAACTCTTTGTTCCAGCCTTTTGCTCATCTGAACACTTGCAGACAAGCAAATGGCCATTACTGCACAACTTTAATTCTYCAAAGCAATCCTGAAAGCAGAAATAAAGTCCTAAAATGCATTTTCTGCAGCTGGGAAGCATTTGAATCCCAAACTCCTGTTCAGAGTTGTAGTAATCACTGAGTAGGAACTGCAGTATGAGAGCTGTGGAGAATATTCTGACCTTCATGGTGACTTGCTGCAACTAAATCTGACAGTATAATTTCTGCTCCTTATTAATCACATCTTGATTTTCACTGTTTCATAAGCATCCTGGAAATAAACACTAACTCCAGGTCTATTCGCCTCATGATGGCTGGAAGCCTGAACTGACTGATAAAAAGGCTCATAAGCAAACTTACAAATATCCAACTGACAGTGTGAATCCCTCTCACCCACTGGGCAAGTAAATGCACTTGAGAAATTCCAGAAGGAGCCAGCTCCGTGCAATGAAGTATTGCCATTTTTGTGCCAGTCCCAGCCCTGCTGTCAGCACATATCCAGGGCAAGGGACACCACCCAAAGTGGCTGCTCCATTCTTCCCCTTCCCCACCCTATCCTTCCTTCCCCCCAGGCCAGTGGTGGACGGGAAATGGAAACTCTCTGCCCTGCTCAGAGGCACGAGTGTCTGATTTCCCCATTCCCAAGAACTGCTGAGACCTGAAAACTCAGCASAGCTCCAGAAGCCATTTGAAGTCCATGCCTGTTGCACCCTGRACAGATTAATGAAGGAGTTATGTGCTGTGGATGCAGAGGATCACTGGCAGATAATGCTCAGCACAGCCCACAGGCTGTGTGGAAAAGCAAAACCTTATTGGAATAACAAGAAGCCCCAAGTCCTTATTCCCAGCAGATCTTTGTCCCAGACATGCAGCCGAGCACAATTCTGCAATGTAATGATGTGCTGAATTTTCCCATTTCTCGCTCTCTGAAGGCCACACAAGGACAACCCTTTCTGTTCCCACTAAAACCCTCTTCTCCACAGGATTCTTCACACAGCAAGAAGGAGCACAAGCCATCTCCACCCTTTGCTTGCCCTTTTCAGGCCAGTGGCTACTGTGAGGCTGAAATTCCAATAAAAAGCCAGTGGAGATGGAGGCAGATGAGATACCCCTCCTGTGATGTTCAGAGGAAATCGTCCTGCAATGCACAGTCTTAATAAGAACTAAAATTGAAATTTCCTTAAATAAATATAAGGAAAGAGTCCATGAGGGAGAGTTGCCAGCTGTGTGTTGGAACATGGAGCYGTGCTTGGGTCAACCTCTGTCATCCATCACCTTGGAAATCTCCCAGGATTGTGCTGAGGGCAGGACCAGCAGCTCCATGTCACTGTTCCTATYGACGCCATCTGGAAAGAGAAAGAGCTGCTGTGTCCCTGTGGTCCCCACACAGCCCAGCAGGCAGCAGATGAGAGCAGCACAGCAGGGGCCTGGGGTCACCAGCCACAGTCAAATGGCAACCAGCTCCCAGGAATTTGTCTGCATTGCTGGGAGAGGGAAGAAGGTCAGAAAGGAAGGCCTGACCAACTGRTGCAATGGTTTCTTCCCCTCTGCAGGAGTCAAAACATTTGAGTCAAATTTCACTGACTGCTCGGCTGGAGGGGCTTTGCTTTCTAATTATCTCCCAGCAACAGTTCCTGCCCTGAGACAGGTCAGGTCTCCAAGCTGGAATTTGACCCAGTGCTGTGCTCTTTGCAAGATCAWGCCCTAAACTACACAGGTCTCTGCCAGGGGACTGTAGCCCTGAGAGGAGCTGCAGCATCCTCATGAACAAACAGGTTACTCACATCCGCAAACACTTGTCCTTCCCTCCGCTCGCTACCCTCTGTCCATCCGGGCTCCAGTCTGCTGCATACACCTGGTGTGATGGAAATCACAGTCACCTCTGCTGGGAGGAGGGCTCATTCCTGCCTCCAAACACCTCAGCTCCACCAGGCACCTCACCTCATCTGCATGGCCAGGCAGATCGATGGCCAGTTTCTTTGTCTTGGCATCCCAGACCTTGAGGGTGCTGTCGCTGCTGCCGCTCACCAGCAAGCGGCTGTCGGCTGACCAGGCGATCTGATACACCGCCGAGACGTGGCCCCTCAGTGATGTCAGGTACCTGGGGACAAGGACAGCCTGTTAGAGCAGCAGGCTTTGTTCCAAACCTGCCCTTGCCTTCGTGTTTCTGCTCCACCTGTGAGCCAGCAGAGTCACAGGATGCCCAGCACACCGCAGGCAGTCAATTGCTACAGTCCATCTAAAACCCCTCCCAAGTGGGCTCAGAACTCTTCATCTCACCCCCTCTGCCAACAAACCCTTATACAGCAGGCAATACTTCAGCCTCACTGCACAGGTGTGTCCTTCCCCTCTCTGGCTGAACAGTCTGGATTTAAAGGACCTTTAAAATCACTGACATGAAAGCCAAGCTCATGAGAATTAAGGTTGGTTTGCAAGGGGAGGACTGTTGTCCCCAAGAGCTCACCAGTACTCCAGCTGAAGGTTTAAAGCWGGATTACATGAGCATCCAAATACCAACAGCACTACTTGTAACTACAAGAATTTGCATCATCCAGAACAAGCTGTTCTCTGGCACAGGAACTGTTTAAACTGGGTCACTCTCCAGTTCTCAACACATCTTCAGGAGATCAGTGGAGTGGAACATCCCATCCCACCACAGCTGCGCCTGCTCTGAAGAACTGACCCTGCAGCAACAGTGTGTGCACACAGGTGCCAGGCAGTGCTGTGGCTGAGTCACAGTGGGGCTGCACACACAGAGCCAAGCACAGACACCCCGACACAAGAAGAGCCAGACAAGGGACTTCCTGAGGGCAGAAAAAAGCAGAGACAGCAGAATGACGTGGTGCAAATTCAGGCTGCAGAGATGCTGAACACACCAGAGAGCTGCTGGCAGTGACAGTGGGGCCCATCCCTGTGTACCCTGAGCATCACAGACTCCACAGCACCACCTCTGTAACAGAACAAACCAACTCACTTTCCCGTCCTACCATCCCAGAGCTTTATGGACTTGTCAAAGGAAGCACTAGCTATTATCCGDGTGTCTGGTGAGAAGAGGACTTGGTTAATCAATGCCTGGTGGCCTGTCATTCTCTCCAGTGGCTTCTTGTCTTCTGCTGGTCTCCAAAGAAACAGGGTGAAATCATCTGACCCTGAAACGAGCCTTTCTGGTTCCTGGCCCTGAAAAAGGGATGAAAGAGCCCAAGTCTTGTACAAGCTGGGTGTGGAGAGCTCAGAAGCACACCAGTGCTGGGGTGTCCASTGCTTTCACCAGTGGACAGTGTTAGAAGTGACAGCAGGGACWAAAGGGACTTACCCGGACTTGGTTGTACCTCTGTAGTGCCCTGTCCTTCAGTTCTGCCACTGAAAAAGGGAAAATAAGAGGGAAAGAGAGATTTGCAACCCTTAGATGAAGAGAAGTTTATGATCCTTGATGCCAATTCCAATCCTGGCTCTGTRGGTTAAGCAGGAGCATTTGAGAGTGCTCAATTTGCTCAGGGCAATTTGGGAGCAAAAGTCCTTGAAAACAGAGTGGCCTCCCCACATCCCAAACTGCTCCACCCTGGCACAGGCAATGAAAATCATCAATTCCAACATGACCAATCCTCCCCCAGCCTCCAACACAGGCGCTGCACTCACAGGAGCCTCGGACATCCTGGGGGTTGATGGTGGCCTCGGCCGGCTCAAAGGCACCGGTGCGGAGAACGTAGTCAGTGCTCAGGGCCATGGTGTTCACCCAGTGAGCGTGGCCCTGCAGCGTGCGGCACAGGACCCCCTGGGGACAAAATACTCTCAGAGGGGGACAGGCAGGACAACAGCCAGGCTGCACAACACCCACCAGATCCACCGGGCCACAGGGACCAACCCCAAACTTTCCAAAGCCTCTTGCCCAAGCCGCAGGCAAGCCAAGCAGAGAAGAAACACTGTTGAGCTTCAGGCATCAGGCTGCCTTGCACAACACATCAGCTCAGGTTGCCCCAGGGATGCTTCCAGCTTTTAGCCCCATTTAATGCTCTTAAGAATGAAAATATCACACAATAACTACCCCTTGCAAACAGGGTGTGACAGGTCATGAAGATACAGCAGCTCTGTTTCACAGGGCAAAAGCTGTGCCAGGAAGAGCAGACAAAGCTATCACATGGTATGTCCAGGCCCCTTTGCCAGCAGCCCAAGGGCAGCCCCTCACTTACATCCTGGCTCCTCCAGACTTTGATGGTCCTGTCCTGGGAGGAGGAGTAGAGYAAGCCATCTCCTCCCCACTTCACACAGGTCACTGACTGCGTGTGGCTCGTGAGGATTTTGTCACACCTGCCCATCAGCGTGTCCCAGATGCGGATGCTGCCATCCTTGGAGGCACTGGCCAGGTAACGGCACTCTGGATTTCTGGGAAAAGAGATCAAATCCATTTGTRCAGCTCTCCTGAGCTCCTTCCCCACCAGCCCCAGAGGATTCAAGGGGCCAGTAGGCAATAAAATACAACTTTCTTTTGGCTTAGGATCAGAGAGAAGCYGGGCAGGGGCAGAACACTGGCCTACAGAGAACAAGGTCCCACAAGGCAGGGGAGAAGCAGAAAAACACTTCCTCCAAACACTCCTGGGCTGCATATTGGAGGAATCAATCCAGGGTAAACCTGGCAGCAGAGCCCTTGGCAATGATCTTGTTTGCAGAGCTTTAACCCAGTGGCTAACAAGGGCACCACAAACTGGCACCTTCCCTGGGCAYGGGATCAGGCTCACACAGGGAGCACAAATCCATGGCATTGGGAATGTGTTGGATGCTCCCCTGCCTCTGCCATGCTTGTGGAAAGAGTTGTTGTGCTGGCAGGGCTGAAAGGWGCAATGTCCACCCATTTGGCTCAGGGGGCAAACTGAACACATCTGGAAGCAAATGGCCACAAACCAGCAAGGACAGCAAATGGCCACAACCCTGTCCTTTGCRCATCTTTACCATTCTGCATGGTGGCACCAGCAGTGGGGAGGAGCACAGCCCTTCCCATTGCACTGGAACCAGCTGAAGAAAGASAACTGCAGCCCTGGCAGGGTCGTGTCCCTCCTCTCCCATTTCCTCATCCTCCTCTACAATAATTTTTTGCTAATCCAGTTAATTATTTGCAAATAGCTGAAGCTTCCTACTGGCAAATTCAATTTGCAGGGTTCTGCTCTGAAGAGGCCCTTTTTCTTCTTTCTTATTTATTTCTATAACATCTTGGATTAATGACTGCAACTGTCCCACTCCACCCACCTCTCCCAGGGGGAGCTTTAGCTGATGGAARGGATAAGGGGATTGTACAGTTAATCATCCCTCATGATAAACAAACGGGATGACAGAGGCCAGCAGGATCAGGAGAGCAGAAAGGAGTGCTCTGCCCTTGGACACCACCAGGCTTCCCTGCTCCCACCTCAGCACGCCTGGAGCAGCACATCAGTGTTTGTCCAGCACCACAAAAGCAGTGTTTTCCACAGGCAGGTGTGTCTTTTTCCCAGGGGGAAAAGAGACACGGCCTGGCAGTGATTCCCCAGCAGCTCACAGGGACTGTGAGCAGCAGCTGGGACTCCTGGCTCCCAGCTGCACACATTTTTCCCAGCCCACCTTGGGAGCTGCTCTCCTAGACAAGCTTTTTCCCGTAACAGGAGAAAGGCAAACAGGAGCAATGCCCTYTGGGTCAGGCTGCTCTTTTCCATAGGAGCAAAGGGGAAGGGCTGAGTTGGCCCTTCACTTACATGTGGAGCGGTTCCCAGCACAGACAYGTGATCCATTTGGAGTGGCCAGAGAGCACCCGGCCGATCTGGCTGCCAGTGGCTGGGTCCCAGAGAAAGATCTGTCCAAGAGAGGAAGCACGAGGGTCGCGTCAGGCCACAGACATCATGTGAATCCCAGAGACGTGGGAGCTCCATTTAGAAAGCAGAGGTGTCCTTGGGATTGTGTTTGCACTCGCAGGGAACAGTGAGGGAAGGGGGCTGGATGCCTTTCCAGAATCCTGCAGCAATCAGCTGACACCCAAAAGAATGAGACCTGCTTGCCCTCCTCTCTGCCTGCAACATTGCTGCTACAAAAGTATCTGACTCAACTCYAAAGGGACACAGGATCCCAAAAAGCCACCCCGTGCCAGAGATTCAGCGAGTGTTTGCAGAGCACAGGGAAAGCCACAGCGCACTAAACACTGCTGATTATCAGATCCTGTGGGTGGGACACATGCTGGTTTTCTCTTGTTGATTCTCTCTCTACATAAATGTTCATCTTAAGAGCCAAGCATTAGTCATCCCCTACTTAAGAACCTGGGAGAAATAGAGAAACGGAGAACAAGCGGCTCTCTGGGTTCAATTAAAGGCAGATCAGCATCAAACCACAGAACCACCCAGGCCCAGGACATTTCCTTGGGATTGGCATCACAACTTTGGCAGCTTTGTGACTGCTCTTGTTTCTCCCAGACCATTCAAAGGTCAGACAGTGACTGCCCCTCTGCAGGTCAGCTGCCAGCTCCCATTTAAACACATGCTCCTGCTTCCCCAGGCATTTCTGCACTTCAGGCACAYGAATTTTGCCCCACAGACAAAAGGCTGAGCCCCTTTCACATTCCTGCAAGAGGGAATTTGGCTGTGTCTGTGTGGGAACACTGTGAACAGGCTGCTGCTGCATGCCTGGGTCACGCTAACAGCAGCCCTGGCTTGGCTGGGTGATACCAGTCCTCACTCCAGACACCTCCCTCGTGATGGAGCCGTCTGCCAAGGACCACATCCAAAGCCTGGACTCTTTCCTGCATGGAGGGAAACGCGTCTGCCACAAGACAGCAGGACTCAACAGCAAGAGCCCCACAAGGTGACAAGACCAGAGCTCTGCCTGGCACAGAGCCTTCTCGAAATACTGTGACACATCCACACACAAAGCTCCTCTGGGGAAYGGGAATCCTGCTCAAAACAACGGGATACACCCTTCACACCCCAGAAGAAACAAGCCTTCACCCCCAACCCCCCACTGCCGTTCAGCAGGTTTTGTTTCAGTTCCAGTGGGGCTGTAGAGGGACCCCAAGCTCCCACAGAGACCCCCCAGCCCCAYGCMGRGGGAGCCCACGTGTACCTGGCTGTTCTTGCAGCCCGAGGCCAGCTTCTTGCCATCAGGAGACCAAGCGATGCTGAGCACCCAGTGCCGGTGACCTGGCAGAGAGAGCACSAGTGCAGTGGGTGTGAGTGGAGAGCTGTGACTGTCCCTGCTGTCCCAGCAGRAAGCCACTCTGTGCTCCTCCTGGCCAGCCCCTCTTTTTGCACTTTGTCAAAGAAAGCTACTCCCTCCCCAGGCTGCAGTCTCAGACTACATGGCTCAGACAGCACCAGGCTCTGCTCTGCTTGTCCCCCCAAGCAGAAAGGGGGTCCACGAGGCACAGGGTCAGGAGCTGCCCTCCTGGGACACCTCTGCACCCACCTTTGGCCGTGAACTGCGGTGTTTCYGTGCTGAGGTCCCAGAAGCGGACTGTGGTGTCTCCAGAACCGCTCGCCAGGTACCTGGGAGAGGAGGAACAGTTCAGCACAGTGTTCCCAGGACAGGACAAGTGCAGCTGCTGCCTTGCCCCAAGTCCCTGCTCCAGTCAGGCTCYCGTACTTTCCGGTGGGGCTGAAAGCCACCGAGATGACGGCCTCAGTGTGTCCCTCCAGGGAGCTGGTGCAGCGTGTCACTGCCCGCACCCTGAACACCGCCTGCGGCTGGTAGATGATGTCCAGGACCTTCTCTGTCTCCACGCTCTGCCCTGCCAGGGTCTTCTCCAGCGACGCCACGATCTCGGCATCGTGGACGAAGAAGGCCAGAGGCACCGGCTCATCCTGCGGGAGAAAGGGCAGGTGAGTTAGCGAGGGGCGGCACCGGGTCGGGCTGGGGATGCCGAGGAGTTGGGGAGGGGTCTCACCTTCTGCAGGAGGGCRTTGCAGACCAGCTGCAGCTTGTCCGGGGTGATGGTGACCGGGACGTCRAACGGGGAGCCCAGGCACTCCCCAGCTTCATCCCGGAACTGGATCAGGAGCCGCTGCACATCCTCCTCGTCCGGGGACATGTTCTGCGGGACAGCGGGCTYAGTGCCGGGAATCCCACCGGGCAGYGGGCACAGCCTCCCACCCGGGCAGCGACACGAGCGTGGGCACAAGGGGAACCGGCGTAGGGCCCGTGGGACAAACACCCCGCGCTGAGCAGGACTCCGCGCGGGATGGGGGCAGCAGGAGCTGGACGGGGGAACCCCATGGGGGCGAGGAGATTCCGAAGCGCCCCAGCACTCCCACCCCTCCAATTGCAGGTGCTGCCCACCCCGGCCCCGCTCCCGTCCATCCCCATCCCGGTCCCGCTCACCGCGGCCATGTGCGCGCGCGCCCCACGTGGGCCGGAAGCGGCGCCGCCGGGCCGGGAGCGCGCGGAGCGGAGCTGCTGCCCCCTGGCGGCCGGCGGAGAGCGCCACGCTCGCCGTGGGGCCGCGGGTTCGAGACCGCGCAGGGACAACTCCAGCGGTGCCCGTGCGGGTGAAGTTTACTCGATTATTCTAAAACCCCAGGTCTTTGATACCAAAACCACTCAAGMTAAGCCRARCCCTCAYRCTSGATCCGGCCAAATCCACCCCAGGAWGCACAACTTAAGGAAACACAACCCTGAGCAAYATCTGTACCCAAACCTGTGCCTCATAATCCCTGAACACACCCAAGGTGAGCCTGGATCCTGCCCAGGGGGAAACTGAGTCAGAGGTGCRCTAAAAGAGGCAAGAGTTTAGCTCTGAGAATTCAAAAGTGTGGTTCAATACTGCACTCCAGGACCAAACCCTGACCCTTCACCCTTTTCTCAGCCCAACTTCTGCCACACCCAGTGATTGAAGACCTTATTTAATATTTAAATAAGAATTAATCTTATTCACCACACTGCCACTAATATAGTCCATTAAGAAACGTGTGCAGAATTACTCCTAAAGCTCACATTAAAAAGAAACACCCCCTGTAACTTCCCATAAAAACAGAAAATCAACACAGATTTTGATATTTATATATTTTAAATCAAAACACAATTAAATATAGTATGTTTTAAGTACATGAATGTTTGGGTATGAGAGAAATAAGAGGTGGTACATAGTACCAAAAACCTATACACAGCCTTTTTTTGCTTTTTCATTAACAATACAGTGTGTCTCTATACAATCGAATATTGCAACAGAATAACACTTTCTAGTCAATCAAGATATTCTGAACATTGGAAATGATTTGAATTCTTCGCATAGTGATTACTTTGCACAAGTTTGAGGAAAAAAGCAATCATTAAAGTAAAAAAAAAACCCAAAATAGAAGTGTGGTATACTAAAAATGTAGTAGTAATGTAACGGTGAGACACTGAGTACTTCTGCTACCCTGCAAAATCAATTTGCTGGGGAAAAAAAAGAGGTGCTGTGTAACATGGTAAGTGTTGACAGTGTCAGGAAGAAGGCCAGAGGTCATTAAAAATTGCTTTTYTTTGTAAACCAAACATCTGGAATTAGATACTATGTTGGGTGGAGGACAACAAGYGATGGAGAATGGCAGCAATTACTTCTTTCCTTGCTCAAGGGATGCTGAGGAGAGGAAGTGGGGCAGTCTGCAGGGTCCAACCTGCTCTGAAGGTGGCTCTGAGAGCAGAGGTGCTGCAGGATCAGCCTCGGATCTGCTCTGTGGTGGAAGCAGGGGAGGTGTGTGTGTGTGTGTGTGTGTTTGTGTGTGTGTGCAGGTGTAGGAGCTCAACAAGGAGGAGTTCCTGACCCTTCTACACTGCCTTCAAAGTTAATGCAGTTATGAAGTAAAATACATTTATCTTACAGTTGAATACTCATCTATTTCAAGTAACGGAAAATTAAACTTCGAACTTTCCAGGTCATTCACTGCCAATGGATTCACCCTTCTAGGATGTGCCCCACGGCCCTTCCAATTCTGTGTTTAAAAATTACAAGTAGTAGAACTAGAAACTACAGCAAAAACCTTCTCCTCTGTTGTGGCCTCTGTGTCCCATTCCAGATATTTTGCTTGAAAGTCTATTTTTTGAGACAGGGTCAAGTATTTGTGCAGCCGATCGCAGTTTCTCAGTGACACATTTGTAAACTGCATCTTCATCTCAGAACCATCGTTACTGTGAATGCCACATACAACAGGAAAAAGTGTTTCTTCACTCTCTACAGTGGAGGTCCAGGATTGCTTCTTTTTCATTCTTCCTTAGAAATGAGGGAGATYCCAGCAGCTGGAGTAACAGTGCTTTGTTTTCATTGGCTGTGTTAAAGAATCCACCAATAGGGAAAGTTCACTCATTCTCAAAGTGGAAAACCAGATTTCCTGTCCTGGAGTTGCTAAAGTCATAGCTGGAAAAGGGAAAAACAGTTCGTTTCACCCTAAAACATGCAAGGTAATTGCTTAATAGAAAGACATTTTGTGTTTAAAAACATTGAAGCCAGGTATGTTTGAGTTTGGGGAAGGAAAAAACCCCAAACCTAATCCAAACACACTCAACCTTTAGATTACTTGSTTAATTGAATCCAGAGCATCTGCAGCCACTTGATATTGCTAAATACTGTGCTGAGTGACCTTTTCATCCAGGCAGAGTGGAATTATATCATTTGCAGCCAAGCCATTAAGTGAAATCATTATAGAAGTCACTTAACTGCTCTATTAGAAAGAAAACACTCACASAGTGAACTATGGATCCACCCATTTGGATCGAATAGCTGGGCTTTGGCACATGTTTACCTTCAGCAACTGAACATAATGCAAGTTAATTTTTAGAAACTCACATGCCTGAAAGTCAGAAATACCAGACGTTAACGTAGTAACCTGCTGTCRCCAATATTGCACAAAATCTGCATTAGAATTGTGTTTTTTTGACAGAGAACACAAGGGTGGTACAACAACACAGTCACTAAACAACAATACACAAACCTATGGACAGGGCTACTGAGTATTTTTAAAGTCTGTAGACAGAATTGTGTAAATGGGTGCACCCAAYGAGACAAATTCRCAGCTGTTGAGTTTTACTGACACTTCAGGCAGAAATACCACTAYTGACTAAGAGGAAACAGCAAATGTTTCTTGATCCTGCAGCACAGATCACCCTTTTAACTAATTAGGCAGTTTGTAGACTCAAACTAAAACCAGTTTAGTGCTTTCACAGAAGAACCACCACAGGCATGTGTTAAGAAATTCCTACATCACACGTAGGCCGAAACACTTCCAACCTTTGTTTCTTCATCTCATGCTCTGCTGGTTTGAACATTTACCAGCGTGGGTTTCAGCCCCAGGAGGAAGGCAAGCGAGAGCTCTGCTCCTCCCACAGCCTGGCTGCAGCCAGATGAAGGCAGGCAGCCTTTCCACCCCCCTACCTTGGTGACCTTCTCCAAAGGCTGCTCACACTGCGCCTGCTGCATGACGTCGTTGACGATCATCTTTGCTATCCTCCAAGCCATCTCTTCTTGAGCCTGAGAAAACACAGCCCCAAACACAGATAGCTTCAGGTTCTTAAAATAAAAACACAGTGCTCTCAGCAGAATGCACAGCCTTGGAGTCAGGRTARCCTTCACAACTCCAYGACCTGTATAAACATATCCTCCCTYGATGGCTTCCAAGTACAGTGTTAACTTCAATTCTTGTATTTATGGCTTGATGCAATTTCCAAGAGGGTTGGTGGAGTTTTTAAGATTTATCTTTTGGGGATTTGTCCAATCCCCTCTGAAATCAAAAAATGCAGCCTATAATCTATGTGCAGTGGTCACTTCACCATAAAAATCAAACAGCACCTCCAACCCTACATGCACATACATAAAACTRCAATAAGAAAAACTCTGACTGCAAGCACACAATTAATTCAACCAGCAAGCCCTGGCAAAGATCAAACTAGTTTCACACATACATGCAATCCAATCAAATTATATTTAGCACACAGAGTCTCCCTGTTCTTGATGCAGCAAAAAGATACTCAGAGATAACAGGCAGGATTAAGAATAACAACACTTTATTTCTCTAATCTAAAGYGTGAAGTTGCAAGGACAACATGAAAGGGGACACACCTCATCTGTGTTTCCTTGAACCCATTTCTTCATTGCTTGTGAAAACATGGACCCTGGTTGAGATAAAAACAGCAAGCAAGGTATGTCAGTGAAGTGAGGTACAAARCTAATTCCTGCCATCCCTCTGAAGGGTTTGCTCTGCTGGCATTCAGGACATGGAGGAGTGGCAGGAAAGAACRGGATTGCCTGGAGCCATTTGGACACTGAACCCTTCCCAGAGCTGAAAAGCAGCAGGTCCCAGCCTGGGTGGGAAGCCTGTGGAGAGCTGCAGTTCTTTTTCATCTCCAGACCAAAGCTTTGAAGGTTTGATCACCAGCTCAKCTGCTGATGGCTCCCATCCCTGCCAGGTTCCATCGACAGCTCCAACTCCCACAGGCTGCTCAYGCTCCCTGCAGTCCAGCTGGACCAGAAAAGCAGAGTTTGGATAGGAAACTGGGCCAGAGGTGGGTTTTGCCTCAGTATAGGCCAATCCCCAYAGCATCTCTATTTGGCTTAAAACAAATCTGCTAAGAGTCACGCATTTTGCTTATCTCAACTGCAGCAGCAAAGAGAGCAGCTCTGCAGATGTTTGCAGAAATGGAAAGAGGAAAACAGACCTTTTGATTTTTTGACATCAGGCTCCGGTTCAGATTCTCTGATGAACTGCCCCAGGTCACTGACTCTTCCAAATGTCATCTTCCTGAGGAGAGGAAGGAAGAACCATGTGGGTGATCAAAAGAACTTTGGCATTATGGAAAACCATCAGTCATAAAAAGCAAAAAGGCATCGTAATAAAGACTCTATTAACCTATCACCACCACCTACACCTAAAATTGATACTTGGCTATATTTTGGAGTTAAAGAGGAACAATAACTAAGAGAAAGAGAAAAAACACTTAGAAATATTTTTCTGGCTGCCATTCTGGTCAGAAAACATTCACTATCAGTGTTAAATCACTACTGAAATGAATTTAGTTTCAAATATTAAGATATGGACTAAGATCTTGCATTTAGGCCTACTCTTCATGCAGAAAGACACAGCAAAAATGAAACTGAGATGAAACATGTAACCAGAAAGGAAACAATACACTGAAATGAACCTTACCCTGCATATGTTCGTTGATACAAAGACTCTGGATCCAGACTTGCAGCATCTACAATTATTGCTTCATCAAAATTTTTCAGGATTTTAACATTAGCCTTTTTGACATTGGACTACAAATAAAAATTCTAAGTATTAGTGCCCAATGCAGACAACTACCAGCTTAACAAAACTGCAATTTTCGTGCTTTTAACACTTAGATAAACCTTGGTCAAGTSTCTAAGCAAAAGAATTAGAGAGTGTCTACACAGCCTTGAGTTCCCAACACACAGGACATTGTTTAAAGCAGAGGATGATAACGTTCTGTGGACAGGGCCAAAGACACAATGCCCAGGTCAGTATACACTGCTGCCTGAGCATTATCAGCTCAACAAATCATCTGTTATGAGCCTCTCCTGCACTCAGTAAGCAATTCCCAAACACAGACRCCTCCCCCATGCACAGAGAGCAAACATTTATCTTCTGGCCTGGAGTATTTATATAAGATTATGGAAAAAAAAGCCAAGGAATCATCAGAGCAACAACAGGGAGAACACAACACACAGCTATCCATTATCACCTCAGCATGGAACAGAAACACCGATTGCAGCTCCTTCCCTGCTGCTCTTTATGCAAAAATATGCAGAGACCCAGAGATTCTCCCATTCAGACAAGCAGGAATGCACACCACAGAAAGCAGCACCTCATTTCCCAAATTGCCCAGCCAATTACCAGCAGTTCCTCCTGCTCAGAGGATCAAGCAGCAGGAGGCTTCCAGAACATAGATTTTATTCCCCACTTTGCAGCTAGGGGAGGAATATTCCCTCCTTGCAAATTAGAAGGTTTAAAAATAGTACAAGCAGGTAGTACAGCTTCCAAGTTGCTGGAAACCCAGGACATGACTAACATTGGTGTGGATACTGGATTTGAAGCTCAGGGTACCCTGMAGAGTTCAATAAATGCAGCTCTTGCTTGGCTCCTCTGCTCTCAGCTGGGCTTCCAGTTTCTGAGCTATCCTGGCTCCAGGTAAGGCAGAATCTGCTCTGTGTTTGAGCAGCTTGATGCCTTCAGCCCCAGAACTGAGTTTACTCATCAGGACAGAAAATTTGGCACTTTAACAGAACTTGCATGTTTATATTTAAATTGGATAGCACATTCACAAATGTCAATTTTGACCTGAAGTTGTAACGACAGTATTGATAAAATAATGTAATTTCTAATAACAAGCATTCTTAGATGTTATGGCACTATGAAAACAAGTCTTCAGCAATAGTAACAGCCTAATAAAAACATCAATGATGCAAAGAAATAACAGAAATTGGTACCTGGGAGGCAGAGCCATCTGTGCTCCCTATGGAATCAGTGTCAGGAGAGCTACCAGGGCCATGAATACTCAGTGCAACATTCCCTCCAGGGAATTCATCTCCTCGTACTGAATGGATGAGGTCATTCAAGTATTTGTAGTAAAGGTTGCTGGACAAGAAACCAGGTAGAAAAACCTGAGGGACAGAAGGAGTCCTCTTTAATCAAGGCTGGTCTGCACAGTTAGAGAAGAACAAACAAACACCTCAGTCCTTGTGTAGATGAAGCACAAGTAAAAGCAGCCATGCATGGAATTATTGTGGATTAGCAACTGCATTGCTTTAAGTTTTAATCCTACTGCAAAATGAACAAACCCAACTGCCTATTAACCAAATCCTTCAGTAACTGGAATTGAAGTTCAGATTTTTTTTCCTCCCTCYATAAACTAAGCTTGACAGCCCAACAGGCTTTAAAGTTCATTCTGCTTCGCTGTTCACAATTCTCTGCAGCTCCAGATTCAAATCATTCATTTCTGGTATCTGGGTATGCCAGAATTACATTATTAACCACAGCCCTTGCATTAGACTTGCAAACACTCCTACAAGGAGGAAGGAAAATTTGATAAAGATAAAAAATAAGCTGTTGATAGCAATTCACATAGGAGGAAATTCTGTTACTTCCATTAAACTGCAATAATCATCCGAGACAAACATTTCACAGAGCACAAACAGGAGCCAGTGGGTGGTATCTTCAAATCAGGCTAGGGAAAAGAGTCTGGCAGGTTTTACTGAAGCTGTTCTATTACCCAGGTAAACAGGAAAACAGTAAAGGACCAGGACAAATCAGGGATGCTGCAGAGGACACTTGGCACATCATGAAACCTCCACATCACCTTCACTGAGTGTGAACCCCACYCTGAAGAAGGATCTCACCGTCTCCATGGTTGTCCATGCCTGCCTTAAGGGAGTGGTGAAGCAGTTGGGGAGGGGCCCCCCCTCCCTGCAGATGTTGGATTCAATCTCCAGCCTCACAGAGTCATCAAACCCCAGAGGATGCGTGGCCTGCAGGGAGAAGTACCTGGGGCAGGGCAAGGAAACAACACAAACAGGATTTGCAAACYTTTGTGAGTGCTCAGTGCCCACCTGTCCCCCAGACACTACAAAAACCTGCACACACCCAGTCCCCACTGACTGCAGGTGAGACACCCCCCTCCCAGAAATGGTTCTGAGAGCCCTGCCCTGAAACACAGGTGAAAAACAGAGAATGGCAAACAGGAACRGAGCAGGAAACACCCAGAACTCTGAAGCAGCACTGGCTCTACTGTTCACATCCTGAGTTTAAGGGTGGGGGAATGACTGATGAACCTCTGAGTGAAGTACTTGCTTCCTCTCCAATTATTATTTCCTCCTTGGGTAATAACTCAAGTTGTGGTAGAGTCTCACACTTAAGCTTAAGAACAAACACTTCCTGGAAGAAGTTTTGCTGTCTGTCTCCCAGCTATCTTATTGCTAAGGTGAAGCATAAAATACAGCAAAGAAGTTCCCCGCCTGAGAGTGAAAGTCTGATATTAAAAAGGATCTGATTGCTTCCTTAAAAATAGGAAATATTTTGCAATACTAAGAAGAAGCACTTTYTGGCTTTTATTATGAGTGAGAACAGCTCCTACAGCCTGCTTGACGTGGATAACAGTACCTGAACATTAAGGTTTTTCTGCAGTGCTGTAGCTGCTATTAGGCTTAAACCTTTCCCATTTTCAAATGCCAACCAATCAGCTTTGATATTTCACAACCAAACWCAAGCAATCAAGTCCTGAAAATCCTAAATTATGTTTAAGAATGGAATCCTTGAAAGGAATTTCCTTCATGTATATAAAAAAAATTTGGAAAGTTCACTTCAAATACCACCTTAATAAAATGCACCTCAGCAGAACAGCAGAGCACTGCAGAAAAGTTCCTTTTGCAACATAAAACCACAAGTACAGAAACAAAGGATTGTTGAACTCCCTCACTTGTCATACAAAATCATGGCATCGTTCTGTGCTTCTTGCCCATCATACTGGCCTTCTTTGGCAGCAAGCTGAGACTGGAAGTTATCTGCTGCCAACCAGAACTGCAATACATTAACTGCATCTTCCTTCTCCATGTACTGGAAGGAAATCAGAAAAACAGGAGGGATTAAAGAAGTGTTAGCAAGAAACTTTTAATAAGCATAGACAAACTTCCTTCTTCCTATTTAGAACAAGCAACATGGTCTATATATTAGTGATGCAAAATTATCACCAAGACACAGTATTTTGAACTTTTCTGTTGCTGATAGATGTAGCWTGTTTGGAAAATAAAAAAAAMMCCAAAAAACCAAAAACAAACCAGAACAAATTTTGACATTTCTTTTTTGTATTTTTTTTCACACTTAAGTTTCAAAAAAACTATTTGTCTCATACCAGGACAGGAAACACCATGTTCATGCTACATTTAGCTCGCACTGAGCTCAGCACATTGTCTCAGCTTCCCAAGCTGCAGTTTCARAATACATCAGCTTGTCAGACTGTCAGGACAAGTGTGTCAAGAGCTGATTCCTTAACGTGCAGGAGCCTGAAAGTGTGAAATCTTCCATTTAACCTATCACATCCCCAAAGATGCCCTCTCTGCATAACACTGGTGAGTGATTTGTTGTCTGTAATAACACTTAAGGCTTTCAAAGTCCCTACAATGTGAAGATCAAGGTGACTATGTCAAAGCTTCTACAAAGCCAAGAGACTGAGAAACACTCACTAACTGGAAAGGAAATCACAAATATTCATTCACTACACAACGGACAGGTCTGAACATTTGAATTAGTCCTGCATGGGGCAGAAAAAAGTTCAATGCATTTTCTCTCAGAAAAAGATACACCTTGGGWTTTTTACTGTATTTATAATCATAGAATCACAGAATTGTTTGGGTGGGAAGGAAACTTAAAAATTWTCCAGTTCCAAGTCCCTGCCATGGGCAGGGACACCTTCCACTGTCCCAGATTGCTCCAAGCCCCATCAAACTTGGCCTTGGACACTTCCAGGGATTCAGGGGCTGCCACAGCTTCTCTGGGCAACCTGTGCCAGGGCCTCCACACCCTCACAGGGAAGAATTCCTTCCTCATATCCAATCTAAAGCCATCAAGGAATGAACASATGTTTTTCATTTGCTAGAAAGGAACATAAAAGCAAAGCCAAATGTTGCCACTCACCTCAGAGAAGTAGAACAGGGCTGACTCACAGAACAGAATGTCAGCCAGATACACAGTCCCACTGGTCAGCACCTCGATCTGGTATTTACAGAAATGGTGACTTCGCAAAAACTCACTAAAGTGCCTGCACAGAGACAGGGACAATCAGTTATCAGGGGTCAGCAGCATCTCAGGCACCCTCAGAACCAATGAACTCTTGCCCAGAACTCTGATACTTTTGGTTGGATAAAAGCAAAACTAGCAAACTACAGGGCAGGTTTGCAAATGGCACAGGAAAGAGATGAAGAACACAACAGTGTGAACAGCCAAATTCARCAAGAATGGATTTGTTTCAAATATAGAAGACTACGCAGAAAACAGCTGATATTGTTACGTCTCCATAAACACTTTGAACAGAACCTTTAGCAAAAGGCACAAGAATCCAAACCATCCMATCAACTTACTCTTGTTCCATTGCATTGAATACTATGGACTGTGCTGTAACGAAGCAGTTGGGATCCACTTGGCCATCTTCGCCACAGATCTTTGCTGMAAAGAAAGACCAGGTTAATTTTAACACGGATTTGGCTGATGGAGCTGAAAGGCATGAGCAAGGACTAGTTAATGAAAAATTGTAGTTCAAATACACCAGAATCAGCTGGTTCTGACTGAGCAAAGAGCTTTTAAAGTGCTGCAGGTAGCCARATTATAACAACATGGCTAAAATATTTGATTGAGACTCATATTTGGATCCCCTCCATAACCACCAAGAATTCTTTCCCTAGTTTAAAGAAAATCTCTGAAATTTTTTCTGAGGATATTGCACAGAACTGCTGAAGGTCTTGTAATCACCTATCTTTTTACAGCTGCCTTTAAAAATTCATAAAAATAAAAATAAATACAAGTGTGTGACATGTTGAAGATATTTTTACGGCGACAGAGCAGCTCTGAAATGAGGGAACGGTTATTCATTCTTACCAACTATGTCATTTCTCATTGCTTCTGTAATAGGGATTGGTTTAGCAGCATCTGGAGAAATATATTTGGTAAAAGTACTAACTGCATCCCGTTCTATACCTGYGGGGAAGAAACACAGAATCAAACTYGGAATWCCTTGGCGTAAGTGAATGACAAATGTCTGCCCTTCACAAAAGCAGGTGTCTAATTCTCAGTGATGTTTCCTCCCATTCCACTGCAGGATATTCAGATTCTGCTCCTGACCAGCTGCAGTGACTGTGTCATCTCCAGCCAGGTCACAAYAAAGCCAGCATGGACTGACTGATGTCAGGAATAAAACTACACAGCTCCAAATTTTCCCTACAACCACAGAAGGCAGAACCCAGTTCCTCARCTGCACACCTTAGTCCCAGAACTAACACCATTCAGCAAGTGAAGTTCCCAGTTTTTAGCTCTCATCACAGAGAAATCACTTGCATTATAAAGAAATTTGAAGAAAAAAAATCTTAAAAGAAGATGCCTCGTGCTTAGTACATTGTCTTTTGAGATTTAGGACTCTACTCTGAAAGAGAAAAAAACTAAACTCAAATTCTTTTCAGATTTCTCAAGGAGGACCCAGTGTTCTCAAATTCTTTTTAGACACCAGAAAGCTGAGGAACTTTCACAACTAAAACATRACTTCTCTTGTTTAAGTGACTTTGGGGCTGATGTTATGTATTGTGGAGGCACATGATAAATAACTAAATGAGAAGGAAAAACAGCAAGAGAAAGGGATGCAACACCAGGAAACGGTTGAGCAAATAAAAGGAACCAATATGAAGAAAGTGTTTCCTTTTTGCCTGCACACTTGCACAAATGAGGGAAGACTGAGTAGATGCAGAGTAGAGAAACACATTACTGTGCAGGTAGCTCACTACCAAAAGGAAATATCAATTTCATCCTTACTTCCAGCAGCCTCTGAAGAGGTGGAATCCAAATGACAACAAATCAGTTATAAGGGGAGGAACTCTACTGAAAAAATCCAAGAATAAAACCAGTACATTCCACACATAAATCTCCACAAGTGTCTTGCAACCACTACTGATGTCTTCTTATGTAATACAGGATATTTACCTTCCACGGCAAGTTAATTATCAATTCTCAACCCCATCATCTAAACTTTATGCAATTCTCTTCAGGTGGGATGGGATGGGTGAAAGAAGAACGGGATACTGTAATGTTCATCTTCACTTCTTACACATGGAAGAACAGAAGTGACCTATGCTTATTGAGTACACAATGATTTTTGAAGTCTTTTCAGCAGCTTTTTTATTTTTAAACAAGTCAAACAATACACAGCTCAAACTGACCAGCAGCAAGTTAAAATCAGCGATACATAAAACTTTCTTCCTCACAACATCACACTTACTAAGAACCTGAGAACTGAGTCAGCTCCCTGCACAAAAGAAAAACAGCAAAAACATTCCCCATTTCCCACCTTTTTAACCAGAGGGAACACACAGCACTTACTTTTCATGAGTTTTCCTGACAAGTCCTTTAGTGCAGAGGAGGGGCTGTTTCTATTTGATACCGAAAGCTTGGAAGATTCTTGCTGATCATCTGGAAGAGACTGAGTCCCTGTCTCTGGTTTCCTCAGAGCCAGAGCCCCGGTGCTGTGGCTCCCCTGCCCCGGCAGCACCACGTGGTTCTGGCTGGGGGCAGTTCTGTYGGGCTGGGRCCGGAGCAGYSGGGCTGTGGCTGTGCCTGAGCCCTCCAGCCTCTCCTCCAGCCACCCAGAAGGAGGAGAGGARGCCAATTCCTGCTGCTTGGAGGGGGACACCGGCTCTGCCAGGGAGCTCTGCTTCACCGTGTTCAGGCTGTGCGCGCGGATGCGTGACCAGGTCGTGGAGTGGAAGCTCTCGGCCTCCAACCAAAATTTCACCAAGTGCTCCATCCTGCGCAGCTCCATGAACTGGATGAAGTAAGGGAGGGCTACACTGTCCTGCAGGACTTGTTCCAGGGTCTTGGAAAGGCTTGATTTGGTCTCTTGGGCCTGGTAATTCAGACACGATCTGCCTAAARGAAAACATAAAAGGGAATGAGTCCCTGGTGTACCACGGACTTGGGGATTGGATATAAAAGTGTCCTGTCACCTGACTGTGAATGGATACAAAATTGTCCTGTCAATGTAACTGTGAAGGGCCAATTCCACCACAATGACAAAGTGAAGGAATAGTCTGTGCCCTTCAAAACCCTCCCAGGGTAACACAGATGCTACTGTAACAGCAGCCACACTTTTATTACCTATCTACTCCAAGGGATGGTGAGTGCACAGAACACCCAGAGAATAAAAAGAAATGTTGACATGATCCCAGCCTTACCTAAGTCTCCAAAATGAGCAGCTTCCATGTGACTTGGCTGCTTCTTGAGGGCAGCTGTGCGGCTGCTGGAGAAMGAGTCCATGTTGGCAGAGATGGCATTGATGGCCACATGGCTTGGTCCTGCAGCCTCCAGCAAGGCATGATTCCTAGTGCTTCTCTGAGGGGAATGTACTGGGATTGGAGCTGCAATCAAKACAGGGATTGTTAAAGCACAAGGACCCCACGACCTGTTCTAAACATTGCCCATTGCTAAGCACCCCAAAATACACCAGGGAGTTTGCAAGAGTCAGTCTCATTAAAACCTCACCGTGCCACTGGGTGTCATCTTTGATCAAGGACCACAAATTTTATTTGATTAAAAACCAGAAGTTTTATTATAGCAACAATAAACTCACTCCCACCCACTTCTATTTTCCTTATTCAGCAGCAAGTCAAGAGATGCCACGTCTAAGTTTACACATGAAATATTCCTGMGTTTCCTGCTTCCTTGATAACCACTATTGTAACAGCTGAATACTCTGTCAGCTCTTTAGTTTGGTTCCTATGCTCCTACCAATCCATTCCCAGGCCTTTCTGAAGGCTAAAATGAGTTTAAAAAATCCTAAACTACAAAGTTRTCTGTGACTTTTAATAAGAGTATTTTTCAAAAATATTTTTGTTACTTCTGCTTGGTTGCAAGAAGAAAAAAAGCAACAAGGAAATACCTCTGATGAAACCCAGGTTATAAACTTAACCCCCTCTGGCTGCTTTAGAACATAAGTGGCTATTGGAGCACAAAGAGAACAAAGAAGAAAAGAAGAACTTTGTGACACAAAACTTTGCTAATTGTTAATTGATGACAAAGCTGAAAAACCCCAAACCATGCTCATAACAGATTCCAAAGCTCTCRGGAAGCTGCATTAGACAAGGATGACACACAGGGACACCTTACACCTCTGACTCAAAAACCAAACACGCCAGATGAGCTGATTATCTCAGCATTTCCAGGGATGTGTTCCGTCAAGGTGTCAAACAGCTTGGGCTTCATGACTTCCATGCTGCATCACTTCATTTTTATTCCCAATTTTGTGACAGCCGTTGACAATTTCCCACTTGTATGTCACAGCACAGATATCTCACGAGCAATGGCACAGGAGAGTTAAACTATTTAAGTTATTGCCAAGGGTTTGTGCACTTGCAGGATTTGACACCAAGACATCACTTGCTGCTTCTTACAAAGCCTCTGGSTATTTCCTCACAGCAATAATGGAGAAAATACCTTTGTTCCAAGGCCAAGGGGTGGCAGCAATGGGAAAACTTGGTGGAGGCCACTTATAAACAGCCAAAGAACACTCCTCAGTAAAGCCTGAGCTTTYGTCAATTAGATTCAAATTTAATTTTCTCAAATGTTCATAATATAAAAAAATGTTCTACTTTCTCTAAGGGTCAAACAAAGGTGGTCTCTGTTCAGCAGCTCACAAGGTGCAATACTATAAATGTTCAAGTTTATTTTTATTTTCAGTTTCACCATACTGGCAGTTGCACTGGAAGGTGAGGTGTGCTATGAAATGGATGCCATTCACTRTTTCCTGCATTTGATTTGTAAGACAGACCACAAAGGTGAAAAAAGYCTTTCATTTTCTCTTGATGTGCAGATAACACATGACCAAGTACAGAATTACAGGAATACCAAGTACAGAATACAGGATTTTGTCTGAGGGTATAAAAGTAACAGATCAGATTCAGRCATTCACCTCATCTCCTTTTAGTACTGAAAGAAAAACTCACAGAAAAACTTGTTTTCCCTCAGTTTATAAATTTTTTTCCACCAAGATATTTTCTCCTCTCCTAGAAGATTTAGCAGCAAGGTCCCTGGACCACACAGAGCAGCAGCAGAATGGCYCATTCTGAATTTGGATCTTCAACCTCAAAAGCCACATCAGACAAAGTTAAACCAGACCCTGCAGCTTCTTCTGCAAATCAGAGGCAGTGAAGCTGCATTTTCCAAACTCCAAAGGACACTACAGCTGAGCAAGAAATTTCAGCAGCAATTTGTGGTGGATAAGGAACAACTACCACGTGCAAGGTGACYGGATTGCCTGATCACTTTGAATTAAAACTCATGCCTGACATAATTTAATAACCTTCTGCACCTACAGATTCAGCAAGATGAGGAGGAAAGATTAGTTACTATAAATACTCAGAAACAGAATTAAGTTTTAGGTTTGGTTTGGGCTTGATGCATAGGTCAGATCAGTGCCCAGGAGTAAGGAAATCATCCTGCTGGGTAAGATAAAAATGGCAGATGATGGCAGAGATCTGAATTTATAGACAAAACTTTGATCTTACTTTTAATTGCTTTCACATCTGTGGTCTTTTCTTGTTCTTTGCCTTTCACTGTAAAATACAAGGGGAAATGTTAATGTTGTTTTGGGTCACTAATGGCATTTACCTGAGAATGGCCACAGAATTCCCAACATCAGCAAGTATCAGAGGGAGATGTAAACTATGATTTTGTTAAAACTGATTTCTAATTTAAATCTGCACATTCAGTAACTGATGGAAGCTTTCAAAGCTTTTCTGTTGACTTTTCTCAAAAGCAAACCTTTATCATCCATTAATTAAATTTAATGTTAAAATTACCATGGAGGAAGACRTTTGCTGTCTACAGAATTAAAGCCAGGCTACATTCAGGGTTAATTTAATAAACAGCATGAACTTGGAAAGAGTGGGAAAGGTGTGTTTTAAGTGCAGGGCACTGTCAGGTGTTCTCTGTGAACCAAAAATCACCTAAAAACATTTCATTTGTATTACAGGAAGAGCAGCACACCACCCAACACTGAGGAGATGTGGGCTGGCTCTGGCTCCATGGAGCTGCCTCCGTGCACATGATGGATACCACAGAAATGCCCTGGAAATTCCCTGCAAACAGTTAATTCTCTCACAAATAGTCCTGCCTGATCATCATCAAACCTCGAGTGAGCAGCTGATGGAAAGATAACAGTGTAAAAAGTTGTGATGGAAAAGCGCTTTAGGGGTTTTTTTAGTTTTTTTTTTTTTAATATTACTGTTTTTTTTAAAGGAAGCTCCTAAAGGAAGTGAATGATGAGATCTGTTCRAAACAAAAATAAAGAAGCCCAAGCAGCACATAAACAGGATGGCAGAGAAACAAATGCAGGGTGATATTGGAGAACGTGATCTGCCAGGAAGCTGCTCCAGGCAAGGATTATTACTACAAATAGGTCACCYCTGAACACCGACTGTGGAGCCCTTCCAGAGGCTACACCACTSACAGCCCAGCACAATCACACATCTACATCACAAAACGGATCCAAAAAACCCACCCAAAGCATTCCTGCCGCGACCTGAGGATTTTAAATATTTTAAAGGGGAACTCCAGTCTCCGGTTACATAATTGCGCTGCCCCGGTGGCTGCAGCGYTGTCTGCCAGGCTTCCCTGCGAGCACCAACGCTGCAGGGCTGCAAATTGGCAACTCAGGGTCGAAAATTTCAGCTGCCAGGAGCACGTTCTCGGACAGAGGGGTTTAAGTGTCCATTAGAAGAGGCGGATTCTCTCCACATTGACCCCCTGCAGCCCGATGAGGCTGTGAGAAGAGTAACCAGCCTTTACATAACTGGAGCTGCTGGGCAGGGGAGAAATCACCGGGAAAACCTGCATGTCTGAGACAASACTGAGGCACAAAGAGAACGAAAAAACCTCTACAAACCCTTGTCTTTCCCTAATCACTCMAACCAGTTCCTAGCTATCAGCAGTAATTCCTGAGTTTCACACAAGAGTCCTCCATAAGCCTATTTTCAGTTKAAATACCTCTGTTCCTTCTCACCAAGCTATTCAGTTCCTCCCTAAATACCGACTTATTACTGGAAATACAAACCCCAGGGTCGTGTCCCAACCCTTTCCACACAAGCTGCTTCTGTCCCCAGCAGCTCTGAGCACAACCGAGTGACATCAGTGACAGCAGGGGACAAAATCAGCTCCGATCCAAGGCCAAATTTTAGAGAGTGAAGTTTCACTACACGAATTCACTTCCACTTTTCCCCAAAAAAGCGGATGCTGTGTGGTGCCTGTGTGAAACCAGAAGGAACCGCAGAACAGGGACTTAGGGTGAGATTTCCAGTGGCCAATCCCATTCCAAAGGGTGCCAAACCGGCACATGACATTCCAGAGTTTTAATTCACATCTTGAAATGCTCTGAACAAATCCAAAASCCGTTCACAGTGTGTTGATAGTGCACAAAAACCACTGAGAAGCTGCTGAGGTCAGCCAGTCTGTGGGACTGTGTGTTATTCCCAAGATATCCCCAGGGATGGGGTGTTCCACTGGCAGCAGTTTCATAACCTGCCCTCAAGCGCCCAGCTCACCTGTTATACTTTGATTTCTCAACCCATTATCCACCCTCACTCTTCCAGATCTTTATTTGAGGGCTCAAGCTATAAAAACACTTCACCTTAGGTTTTGAGTTTTCTACAGTTAGTAGCTTTATGATCCTTGCTACGTTTTAATTTAAAATTAGTTTTAATTTTTACCCACTGTGATATCCTCTGAAACAAATGCTAGCTCACCCCATGAAACACTGGTGTTTGTAGGATTTTGGACTCCAGAGTTTAATCCTAAGCCTTAATGTGCTGCTTTTCTCCTAGCTTCAGTTTAAATCTTCTCTAAAAGCCAGATCTAAAAACGGAGATCACACCAAGAATGTTTTATGCACAGCCCCAGATGAAAGGTTYCTTTTCTCCTCTCCTTCACAGCGTCTCTCTCGGGCATTTAGTGCTGATTTGCCTCTCTGACCAAAGATCCTTTAATCAAAGGAACACAGCTCCTCAATTACACTTCTCAGATAATCAAACCTTTCATTGCTTTTTCCCTGAGAAAGTTTCCACACAAGCTGACCTTGTCCCTGTGATCCCACACCAGGACGGAACCTCAGCTGCACAATTCTCCATGAAGCAGCAGGAGCTCTTTTTGAAGAGTTTATAACCACTAAGAAAGTTTTATTCTGGAGCTAAACATTTGTATCTAATCACCCCAAAAATGATCGTGGYACTTGCAAAGCTCTCAGTGGCTTCAAGATTCTTCAGATCTGCCAGTAAGGATAGAAGTTTAGACTCATTTCTCCCACAACTATTGCATTATCCTCCCCAAACAGTGACATTTTCAGTGCTGCTGCTGCTTTGGCTGAGCAAGCTCCAGAGGATGTGTGAGCCAAGAGCACCAACATCACCCCAAGTACCATGTTCTTGCCTCCCAGGATGTGCATTTTGGGTTCAGYAACCCAAAATTGTTTGGGGCTGCATCAGAAGATCAATAGTTRCATTACTCGAGCTACAGCATCACGAGGTAACAGAACTTTCCCARGGGGCCCTTCCTAAATGGTGCCAGTTTCAACAAAAACCACCCAAACCACAACTGTGAGGGTTGAAAGTGCAGGGCCCTCGCTGCAGCACAAGCACAAAGTGCCTTCAAAACGCTGCACTCCCAGAGAACACTTAACCTACACCCATTTGTGCTGCTGGAATATTATAAATATTTCAGCAGTCCTGGATTTCAAACCCCAGCTTGTACTCCTTAACAAAGGTATTGCAGAATAAACTGCCAAGGACTCCTTTGGCTTTCACGGAGAGCTCAGTGCTGTGAGGTCCCTTTTTCATTGACATTTTCAGCTGCTGCTGTACATTCTCAGCCCATTATATTTTTTCATACAGCCGGGTATGTCAGCATTGTGAAAAAAACCATCCGTGAAGTGCTCAAAGGCTCAAACCCTGCACGAGGCGTGGGCGGTGCCRGAGCCCCCTCCCCGCCCCGGTCACGGTCCGGAGCCGCCGGGAGCCCCGGGCAGCTCGGGGGCCGCACCCGCCGCTCCCCGGAGAGCCCCGCCGAGCCCTCCCAACCCCGCGGGAGGTCACACCAGCCGGCACTGACCGTCATTGGCGGGGAGGCCGCTCCTCAGGGCCCGGAGGTCCTCGCGGGGCGCGGTGGCGGTGCCCGGAGGGGCAGGGCCGGGGCCCGGCAGCCGCGCGGGAGACGAGCCCGGCGGCCGCCCGCCCGCCACCCCCCTACCTTTCCGCCTGAAGAAGGACATAGCGCCGGGGAGGGGGCGAGGCGGCCGCCGGGGCGGGGGAGGGCGGGAGGGAGGGAAGGCAGCGCGCCGGGTCCTATGAATGAGGCTGCAGCGCCCGCCCGCCGCCGCCGCTCCCTCCGCCTCTTCCTCCCGCGGCGGCGCCCGCGGCCGCCATGTTGTCAACAACCGCCCCGCGCCCGCTTCCGGCAGCGCCGCCCGCGCGGCACCACGGGATGCGGCCGCACTCAACATGGCCGCCACGGCGTCGCGCCCGCCGGCCAATGGGGGCCCGGGCGGCGCCATCTTGGGTGAGGGCACGATGCTCGCGGGGCTCTGCGGGGGGCTGGGAGGCCATCATTGATCAGGGCAAGGGGCGCCGGGCGGTGTGAGGCGCTGTCCGCCATCGTGGCTGAGGGCACGGGGGACC
>NW_026623394.1:367544-371452 GCF_030028575.1 Malurus melanocephalus
AGAGTCCTGAGGGCAGGGCACGGCGGGCGAGCACCTGGCAGCGCTGTGAGAGCCGAGGTGCCCTGGGAGGCGCCCTGGACACCTGAGGGAGGTCGCAAAAATGTCCCCTTCGGCCATGGGGGTCGCAGCGGCGGGACGGACGTACAGATGGACATATGGACAGGTGGACAAATGGACAGCCGTCGCCCCTGACGGAGCTCCCGCCCGGGTTCTGAGGGTGCCAGGTCCCTGCAGGCCGTGTCACCCCTGTTTGTGCCTCGCGTGGTGTCAGGAATGCGGCAGTTCTGTCACCCCACGGCACCCCCGGACGCGGGTGCAGCGCAACCAGAAATCCCTGCCCGGCTGCTCAGGACGTGGGGCATCAGTGGCTGATAAGTCAGTTCCGTCTGCGTCCCGAATCCTGCCACAAAAATCCTCTTAATTATCCTCCCGAGGCAAATCTGCCCTTCCCTCACCTACCAAGGACATTTGTCACCGTAACACAGTGCTCAGATTGATCTCTGAGGAGCAGATTTCTGATCTAGAAGCTTTACAAACACTTTATAATAAAAACCAGGATTATAAATTCTGCTCTGTGTATGAGGAAACTGAGGCACAGAGCCAGAGGGCAGCTCTGCCATCCCCGTGCCACGCTGGATCCATGCAGTGTCACCCTCTGCCATGTAACTGTCCTGCCCTTGCTGCCTGAGCCACGAGAAAATGATGTCATTAATAATCATTGCGTGAGTTTCTGCACCGTCTTTCACCCGAGCGTTCCAAAGCTCTTTACAAACACTCGGTAATTAAAACTCATAAATTGTAAATGGTATAAAAGGTACATGGGGATCTTCCAGGGCTGGGATGGAGCCGTCTCCTGGGCGGGATGGTGCTGCTGATCAACACCCTGTAGCACTGCATTTTCTCTTTTGATATTATTTTTGTTAACTGGTGCTCTTTGATACAGTTTTGTACACATGCCCAGAGGCTGGCTGGAGCATAATGAACTATTCTATATGGTTGCTGCATAATGAATGGAATTATTTAATTGGCACATAACCTCAGAGACTGCTAATAGATGAAAACATTCCAAAGATGAGCAAATTGGAAAGAATGGGACGACTCAGGGAACACCAAATTAACATCTTCTGCCAAAAATTTTGAACGCAGTCCTCTTGGGTTTCAGTGTATACATTGGGGTTGAACAAGGATGCGATGATTTGCACAAGTTTGACATGAATTACCTTTTCTGGGAAGCTCCAGTCCACAGTTGCTCACTCAGCCTCSGATCTGGATCTGAACTGGAAGTGTGAGTGACAGCAGGTCCTGGGATCTTTAACAGAACATGACAGATTAATTATCTGAGCAATCAGTTAAATATGACTTCAGGACATGGGTTGGCCAACATCAGAGAAGCTGAGGAACTCCTCCCTAAATTAAAATAGTCAAATAAAAAAAAGCTGCCTGATTTGTTCCTCTGCACAGCTAGAAAAATAAGCAAACTTTGGCAAACTTAGATATTTTAAAAGATCTGAACGGAATGGTCTTGGTTTGGGCAGAACTAGTAAAGCAGAACAAGATTTTGTTGYCAGGGCACTGCTCTGCTCAATTACAGCACAAAACCACAAATGTAACACGTGTTAGAGGCCATTCCCATTTCTCCCATCTTTGGGATAGTTCATTTATTCCCATGATGTTGGTATTCTCTCTCATATATAGAATTCTCCCTACTTTGGGAATACAAATACCAAAAATTATATAAGGGTGT
Source organism: Malurus melanocephalus (assembly GCF_030028575.1). Lineage (NCBI taxonomy): Eukaryota > Metazoa > Chordata > Aves > Passeriformes > Maluridae > Malurus > Malurus melanocephalus. Next base: position 369,289 of record NW_026623394.1, read on the forward strand.
TWACAGCTGAGATCTTACCTTACTCTGGAATAAACAATAATGTCCTAAACATAAAAGGAGTCTTTGCACATCTCACAGCACCTTCAATTACAGASTTGTATTTTTCTCCTCTTTTTAATGGGAAAACAAGTGTCTGCATGCACACATGCAATCCGTGGCAAATTTGACCTCAGTCCATTAACCCTCATGGGAAAGAGAAGGTTGSTACCTTCTTCCCAACCGTGCTGAGCATTTCAAAGAAGGGAATTCTCCCACATCCCAGCTTGGCAAAAATKAACTGCTTTTATTAAAACATTGCAGTCCCTCCCTGTCTCCTTCCACTGAGCACATGCCCGAGGAGGGAGGTTTGTTCCTCCGTGCCTGGGCACAACCAAGGGGTGAAGAGTCTCTGCCCGACTCTCAGTGGGTGAGTCAAAACTTGACGTTTGAAGTGTAAAACGTAAAACTGGGGTAAAAATGAAAAAAAAAAAGAAAAAAAAACCAAAAAAAAACCCCAAAAAAACCCAGCTTGATCCCAGCAGGAAGCTGTGTTGGTGATCTGCTGCTGCAGATGTGCTGGGCAGCAGAGCTCTGGGGAAGCAGCAGTGAGCAGGAGCAAACAGAAAATCCCCTCTCAGCAGGTCCTGAGCTCTTCCCAGCCCTGCCGCGGGCTGCTCCTGCAGGAGGGAAGCCACTCTGGATTTGCTCAGAATTAGTGAAAGCAAACGGGCTCGTTGTCACCTCCACTCTGCCCAGATGGCATCGCCAGCGCTGTGTGGGGCTCACCTCAGATGACCTTTCTCCAATCCACAGTGTTCTTCCCAAGCTCTTGGCCATTGAAGTCATGAATACTTGAAAAATAACAATCTCGTTTAAGTTAAAAGATAAAAAAATTATAATATAGTTTAAGAACATCTTCTATTTCTCCATTCTTCCTTCCCCCCCACCACTCCTCCACACATGACAGCACTCAGATATTTCTTCAAACGAGATATATTGGGAAAAAAAACCCCAAGGCTGAGTATGATTTTATCCCTTCAAAACTTTCCTGAAACCACAGGACGAGCAGCATCGGCGGCATTTATAACTGCAAGACACAGACACACCCCCGTGCAGACAGAGMCGCGGCGTTCCCCGGAGGCTTTGCCCGTGAATTCAGCTCGACGTGCGGATGATTTGCCATCGGTCGGTCCCGGGGCAGCCCCGCTCCTGCCGCAGCACTCCGGGCGCACGCCAGGAGAGGGTGCCAAGCCCCCGGCTTCTGCTGCCGGCATCCGCACGGGCTTCCCAGGACTCGGAGCCGTCTCCAAGCGCTGCGATTAGAACACCAACCAACGCACCCTGGATCTAAAAGAAAACCTTTTTATTTATTTTTTTTTTTCTTTTGAAGAGCTGCCCAAATGCCTCTATCTGTTTCAGCTCTRTCGGCAGCAAGTGCCCGAAACCCGCCTGAGGACATCAGCGCAGGATAAAGATATTTTTATCTACATTTTTAAAAGGATCTGTTTCTTTTTGCGGCTGATGGACGTGGGACCGCTCGGGGGGACAGCTGAGCTCCTGGAGAACAAGAAAACCCCGTAAGATCTGCGAGGCACAAACATAAGACATCAATCCGTGCTGCACAGCCACCGCGAGGTTTAGCAGGAATTAAAACCCGATCCATGAAGTTTCAGAATGACTGTTATAAAAATCCATCTGCACTGGGAGGCGCAGCTTTTACACCTCAAGTAAGCGCAGGCTCCCGGGCAGCCGCTCTGCCTCCAACACCTTGGAGAAACCGGCGGGATTACRGAATACCACTGCCCGAGCGAGCAGAGCCGAGTACGAGCCTTCCCTGCCACGGAGGGTTTTAAATCCCCCGCGCGGTGACAGCCGGGCTGGAGGAATCCCCCGCACTCCCGCATTCCCCACGCGTGTCCCTGTCCGGGAGAACCGCAGGAGCGGAGCCGCAGCATCGCCGTCCGCGGGCACCGGGGCGGGTTAAAAATACCACCGAAAATTAMCCGCAGGAATAAACCGACTCTTTGGGGGCCGCAGCGGGCAGAGAAGCGGCGTGAACCCCCCCAAATCCGTGCGCGCAGGTGACCCCGCTCCCCCCGGCCCGGATTCCCCCGCCCGCCGCGGGTGTCGCAACCGCGCCCGTCCTCAGCCGCGCCCCGCGGGGGGGGCGGCGCAGGGAGCGCGC
>NW_026623394.1:371637-434564 GCF_030028575.1 Malurus melanocephalus
TGCCCCGCCGGCGCACCATGTGCAGCGGCGTCGGCTGCTTCTGGGCGCTGCTCTCCGCCGGCCTCCTGGCCGCCTGCGCCGCCGCCTTCCTCTCGCCGGCCTGGCTGCTGCCGCCCGGCCGCGCCGCCGCCGGCTTCGGCTTGCTCTGGCGCTGCGCCGGGCCGCCCCGCGGCTGCCACGGCTCCGCCGGCCCCGGCGGCTTCGGAGACATCCCCTCCGGTTCCTGGCAGGTGAGCGCCTCCCCGCCGCGGCACCCCCAGCGCCTCTCCCGGGCTCCCCGGCATCCCTTGTCACGCTCCCGACATCCCGCCTGCCCTTCCCTGGACTCCCCGGCATCYCTCATCAGCTCCCCAGCATCTCCCACGCCTGCTTCGAGCTCCCCGGAATCCCCATCACTTCTCCTGCATCCCCCGTTGCCTCCTCTGCATCCCCCCTCCGCCTGCTTTGGGCTCTCCGGCATCACCCCGTCACCTCCTGGCATCCCCCCGGACCTGCCCCAGCCTCTCCAGTATCTCTCTGTCYTCCTCACGTCCCTGAGATCCCCCTGTCATCACCGCAGATCCCCTGTCCTGTCCTCCAGACCTGCTCCAGCATCCCTGTCCTGCGYTGAGCATCCCAGGCATCCCCCATGCTGCCCTCGAGCATCCTCTGCATCTCCCCGAGCTCTCTCCAGCATCCCTTTCACCCTCTGTATCCCACACGCCCTGCCCCGAGCATCTCCCCAGCACCCCGTGCGTATTCCGCGCTTCCTGTGGGGTCACATCTGTCTTTGGGACTCTCGGCTGTTCTTGGGGTGCTGCATGGACCCCCCGTGCCCGCGTGGCGGTCAGTGCAGCCCGGGCTGGCCGCGGTGCAGGTTCCGGCCGTGGCCCCGGCAGCGCCGCGGGGCTGACCCGGCCACCCTGCCCTGCCAGCGCCCCAAACCCCTCCCCCGTGCCCGGGCACGCTCCTGCGGGGTGGTCGGGAGGGAGTCAGGGAGAAGCTGGAGAGGTTTTTGTGCTTCCCAGCGGGACATGGAGCGTCACTTGCCGGCTGAGTTTGCTGTGCAGGAAGGAACAGGGAGGTGGCTGAAGCTGCTGCCCCTGGGACGCGTGGCTCCAGCAATCGAGCCTGGATGCAGGGGCTGAGGGGGGCTGTGGTTGTCCCCCTGCGTGGCCACCCGGGGTGATGTCCTTGCCAGGTTTTGGGAAGGAGGGAGGCCCAGACCACCCCGCTTGCCCCATGGGGCTTGGGCTTGCTGTGATGCCCCAGGGTGACAAAGAGCCGCCCGTCACGCTGGGTGTGTGCAGGGACCGCACAAAGCCCGGCATCCCACCGCCCGCTTGCCCCTGCCCTTTCTCCCTCTCCTCCCTTCATTCTTTGCTTCTTACCCCGAGGCTGTGAGCGTGATTTCCCCGCCACTGCTTGGAACACATGAGCTTGGACTTGCTCCAGGTCCCTGTGTGGCAGAATCCCCAAACCCGGGGCTGCATCCCCGGGAGGTCATGGATGTGCCCGGCACAAAGGGTGTCAGCGCTCGGATTTCTCAGCCCGCCATGGAGCTGCGCTGTTATCTCTCCCAGGACACCAGGTCTGCGTGTGATTGCTTAAATCCCACCACGGTCCTTAAAATTGGCATTAAAGACAAATATTGTGAATTGCAAAGAAAAGAACCAGCTGTATAAACTCCTTCCTATTTATATAAAAAGGTGCAAAAATGCTCTTGTTTCCATGGGCTGGCCTTTGTTCAGATGTTTTTGCAAATGTGATGCAGATAAACACTTCCAAGTAATAACAAACTTCAAAGATAAGAACGAAGCTCAGCAGTGACTCATTTGAACAAGCTTCAGCCTCTGAGAACACTGAGATCCAGAACAGAATGGAGCACAAAGTCTCCGAGTTTCTGAGCTTGGGCTGAGGAAGAGATGAATTATCACGGTACTGAGGGGAATTTACAGGGCATTCTGGTGCYATGTCCATGTCACTCTTATTAACACCACCCAAATAATTAATGAACAACAAACAGTGCAGATGCTTTCAGAGGCGAGTGCTCCCTTCCTCACTTCCTGCCATGATGAGAGGGAGAATACCTGTTGTGATGGTTATTTGATGGGCTGGAACATAATAAAATAGTCCTGACAGCTTTGCTGAGGCAGGCGACAGCTTTGGCTTTCTTGCATGAGCAGCCTCCGATCCCGCACGCCTCGGTGCTCAGCACGGGGGGAGCCGAGCGCTGGGAACCCTGYCCACGAGTTCAAGCAGATTTCTGTCCTCTTTGGAAAGATGGGGAAATTGTGGCTTTTTTTCCTTTGCTTTCAGAGATGTGATTTCATTTCCAATCTTTCCAGCTCTCTGCTGGGCAGCTCTTTCTTTAAATGAAAGCCAAGCGTGGATGGGGATCTGGGAGCTCCTGGAAAGAGCATCCAGGGTTTGCTGAAGTGGAGTTTGCTGCAGCAGGGGGGACCCGGGGCTGCCCAGGGCAAAGGGAGATAAAGTGATGGGGGGCTCAGAAGCTCTTCTAGAGTGAAACTGGGGACACATCTGGGGTGCTGAGAGCACATCTGGGGGATGCTGAGAGCATACCTGGGGATGCTGAGAGCACATTTGGGGATACTGAGAGCACATCTGGGGATGCTGAGGGCACATCTAGGGGATGATGCTGAGAGCTCATCTGGGGGATGCTGAGGGCACATCTGGAGGATACTGAACACATCTGGGAGGGATGCTGAGAGCACATCTGGGGGGATGATGAGAGCACATCTGGGAGGGATGCTGAGAGCACACCTGAGGTGCTGAGGGCACATCTGGTGGGGGATGCTGAGAACACATCTGAGGGATGATGAGAGCTTATCTGGGGGGATGCTGAGAGCACATCTGGGGGGGATGCTGAGAGCACACGTGGGGATGGTGAGAGCAGATCTGGGGTGCTGAGGGCATCCCTGGGGATGCTGAGAGCACATCTGGGGGATGCTGAGAGCACATCTGGGGGATACTGAGAGCACACCTGGGGGGATGCTGAGAGAACACCTGGGGGATGCTGAGGGCACATCTGGGGATGCTGAGAGCACACCTGGGGGATGCTGAGGGCACATCTGGGGGATGCTGAGAGCACATCTGGGGGGGATGCTGAGAGCACACCTGGGGACAATGCTGAGAGCACACCTGGGGGATGCTGAGGGCACATCTGGGGCCGATGCCCACCTGCAGTGCACCGGGGTGGGAGCAGCCAGGGTGTCCATCCCTGAAGAACATGGTTCTTTTTGTTTCCTGCAAACCGTGCAGGCTCAGTGCTGTTCCAGGCTTTCCCTGCTCTGCTGTGCSGATTTGTTGAAGGGGTGGGGGAGCGTTCAGTCCTGCAAATGATCGTTAATGCCAGTTGTGTGTGCACTTGGGGATTATGTTAATCATGCTACAAATGATGCTTTGAATCATGTCTGGAGGTTAATTAACATGCCTTTCTTCTCTTAAGAGGGCCTTCATGTCTGCTTAGAGTTGCTGGCTTTTTTCTGCTTCCTTTCATAATTACTTTGCAGCTCTCTAATATCATGGGTACCTTTAATTTAACCCTGTCGGTGCTGCTGAGGCTTTGCACTGTGCTTAACATCATGATGGTTATTTGATGGGCTGGAATATCATAAAACATCCCTGATGGCTGCAGATGTTGTGGACGGGCTGAGACCTTGCAGGAGCTGCTGGAAACTGGAGAGGATCTGGCTGGAGCCAGAGAGGAGCAAGGATGGTGATGGTGATAGTGCCCAGCCAATTTGTGAGTGAGGCCCTTACACTGACAATTAATGGAAAGGAGGATCTGTTGTGGGAGGACTTGGAGCTGTGAGGAGTGGAAAGGCAATCCCAAGGGATGCAGATGCCATGGGGAGAGGGGATTGCTTTTGGGAGGCCACCTGGAAGAAGCAGATGAACTTTCAAGCTCTGAGCTGTTTCATTTCATCTCACGACTTTTTCTTTTCTTTTTCCTGGTGCCAGATCACTGTGTACGTGCAAAATAGTGCTTCATCCTCAGCTAATTTATTTTCTCTTTCAGTGGGAGCATTTGGCTCATGGGTTYCTGTCTCAGTGCTGCACTTCGGAAGCTACTGCTGCCACATTTCAAATTTCTATTTTTATTTTTCCAGATAGTCTCCAATTATTTTCAGGCTTTGCCAAGCATGTAATCTAAAATAACAAAGGAGCTGATCAGCCCATGATATTCAGGTTAAAACCACATGGACCATTTGCCTATGTAGCCAGTGATGCCATGCTGGAGCAGAGCCCAAAATAATCTGCWCAGGACAGGGGGGAGGATTTGCACAGCCCCAGCAGCTCCTTGAGTGGGTCTTTCCTGGGTTTTAAAGCAGGACTCAAAAAGATTCAGCAAAGCTTAGTGAAAATGTACAGTAAAGCTGCTTACTCTTTAATTAGGAAATGCTGAAGGGTTCCAGAAATCTTCATTGCTGGTTTTTCACTGCTTCAGTTCCGCCCTGGGTCCCTGATGTCATTTGGGGTCTGCCCACTGTGGCCAGGTTTGCAGAGCAGTTACTCAGCAGCCCCGATCCCAGTGAAAAAGCACAAGGGTGCTCGTGGAGACGGGGAGAAATCTGTCAGTCTGTGGAAAATTTGTCACTCCTCTTGTAGCACAGGCTCTGGAACAAGGGAGRGATGGGGATTTGGGAGCCCCCAGCTTGCAGGGTGACCCAAGCAGGGACTCGTGCGTGTGCTGCTCCACCTCCAGAGCCGCCTATCAGACCAGCACATTAACTTGGGATTATCAGCAAATCAACTTTTAGCTCCTCATCCTAAGAACTTCCCAAGAGACCAGACTCTGTCTGCCAGTCCATTTGATTTTTAATTGCACTTACACAACCTTGGCGAGAGTTGGAAGTGCTAAGAGTAAGGAATTCTTGACATCACCGCTCTCATGCACATTTCCCCGAAGCAGCAGACTTTATCTGCTTCCATCAGCCACCCAGAGTTTTTTGACCWACATTAACAGGACTGGAAATACCTGGTGTTGGGGAGAACTGTAATTCCTGGGCTGTGGCCCCACATTTCAGYGCCCAAGTGACAAACCATCCCCAGRACTCACTGACCAGTGACSTGCTAASCYGGGCTGAAAGGGKCACTGAGACAGGACCAGCTTAAGGGTGGGCCACGGGAGGTCAAGTTGATTGAAAATGCAGCCAGGCTGCTCTCAGGATTAGTTCTATCCACTGCTCTCAAAAGGAGATGGAAGCTGCTTTGCKTAGACAAAGAGGTGGTGTCAGCCCCGGGGCTGCAGGGTCAGGGCTGGGCAGCAGCCGGGGCTCAGCTCAGCTCTGGCCACTCCTGGCAGGGATGGTCAGGTCACACGGGGTCACTGCTCACACCCCGCTCCACAAAGAGCAAATCCTAAACCCTGCGCCTTGGGAAGGGCATCCTCTGGGTGCACCAGAGACATTGTGGGGTGAGCGCTGCATTTCCCCGCGCAGGGCTCTGAGCAGAGCCTGGCACGGGCTGGCAGGGACACGGCAGGGACATTGTGACAGCGGGACATTCCCTCCATCCTCCCGAGGCTGCAAATCCCACTCCTCCGGGGCTCCTCCTGGCTTTGTGAGGAAAAGCCAGATGGGAGCGCCGTGTGACCCTCGGGGCATTCCCTGGCCAGGGCGATGAGCCCGGCTTGGCTGCCAGCGCTTATCCCAGGAAGGATAATAACAGAGCGAGGGGAAGAAGGGCTGATCGGCTACCCAGCACAGTGCACCGCTTGCTGCCTAATTAAAATTTCATTAAGTTGGTTCGAATCCCTTGATGGAGGTCACAGGCACACCATTGATGTGCTAATGTCTTACTTTTTCCCTTTTTTCTCTCTTTCACTACTATCCATCATCCTCTTAGATAAAGCTGTGCCATTAGGAACTGCTTTCCAGCATCCCCAGATGCGATGGCACCGAAAGAGACACAGCCATAACTCATCAGACGTATTAACTGTCTCTTATTTTCTCTCTAATTAAAAAAAATGCCTTTTCCCCCCATTCCTTGAATTAGTTTGGGCATTAACCCCTCTGGTATTTTGTTGAATATGCTGATTAGTGGGAAAGTTGCCTGGAAGCTCAGGACTGGCTGAGCTTTGTTTTAGTGGTGGTGGTGCTGAATTTTGTGCAAAAGCAGCCAAATCTGAGCTGGAGAGAGGAACCCCCTGTACATGTTGTGGTGTGGACAGGTCCCCATCCACCAAATCCTGCATTTGAAGGGGAAGAAATGAGAGCTGGAGCCTCAGTGGTTTCTCTTTATCCCCAAAACAGCCTGGCTGAGGGCATTGGGACATCAGACACCCCTGGAGCATCACCAGGAGCTCCGTGCCTGGCTCGGGGATGGGATAACCCCGGCCAGGCGACGCAATCTGCATGGGAGCAGCGGGATGGAGGGGGAATGGATGGATCAAACAGGCAGGAGAAAGCTCTGGGATGGCGCCCAAAGGGCGGTAATTGGCGGGGAGGGGAAGGCGAGGCTGTGTGCGATCGGATCCTCTCCCGGCCGTCGCGGCGGTGCCGAGCAGATGGCGGATGTTTGTTTCTGTGCCGTGTGTGGGGGAAATACGAACAAGCTGCGAGGCTCGATCCACCCACCCCGCGCACGCAGCGCCTCTCTCGTGTTCCCAGGTGGAGATTCCTGGTTTTTACCGGGATCCCCGGCGCCTCTGCCKAAGGAGAAGGCAGAGAAGGCACCTGCCCACGCCTCCATCGGCCTCCCGGGCCCTTGGCAACATTCCTGCAAATCCCAAAGTTCAGGGCCCCGCTCAGCACCTCTGTCCAGCACTGATTTGTTTTTTTAACGAGGTTAAAATTCCGCTGAGTTCAGTCCGTTCAGTTTTTGCCTCTGCAGTTACAGCACTATTCGGTTTAACCCCCAAAATATTCCCAAAATGAATATTTGATCGCACAGAGCTCTGATAGGAAAKGGCTGCATGTAAAAATTATAATGATTGGATTAATTTTGCTCCCTCTTCTCTTATAGCTGACTTTACAGTTTTTCGCCAGCTCATTTGGGGTTTCTCAGACATTTTCTGTCTCAACAGACACCCCCAAAAAGCCAGACACACCGTGACCTTCACTTTTTGTTTTTTTTCTCACTGAGCCTGTGGCTTTATTTCCCAGTTATTTTGGGCATTTACTTTCTGCCCCCATTTCCAAAGATGCTTAAGCATCTGAGCAGGGCTGGACCACCCCAGCAGACTGCTCTGGGTACCACAGAGCCCATCCAGGATGGCAGCTGTTGGGGGTGGTCAAGTGCCAATCAATAAATTGCATTAATAAACTAATGTGCATCATGACCCAGTTCATAGAGATGGCAGGAGCTTTGCCAGCTGGGTTTATCTCTGCTGAACCAAACACCAGGTTTGCTGTTTCTCAGCATTTAACATTGCACTGGACAGTTTATTTTCCCTTCCCCCTKCCTGCTTTCAAAGACGAGTTCACTTTTTTAAACTTTTCATTAGGGATATTAAGGAATTCTTCCCAGGATGGCCATTATGTGACATTTTAATTTTGATTTTTTTAGTGAATGAAACRGCATCTTCAGCAGATTTATTGCTCAGTGAATGGCCCAGCCATGGCATGTGTCAGACCTGTAAAACACTAAAATAACGGGCAGGGGATTGTTGTTAATCGGAATTTATTACGCTACATAAAGGCATATTTACAGTCCCACCAGGGGACGATTAATTTGTTTGGGGATAAACAATTAATCTCCCTGGGAGTGGGAGCAGAAAATCTGACAGGGTTTTATGTCTTTTTGCAGTGTGACAGGGTTGCTCACAGCCCAGGGCTGCTGGGCTCCCTSGGGGGATCTCCCTGGCACTGATGGGGCACCCCGGCTTTTCCCTGGCAGGATTTGCTCTTTTTGGGATCAATGGGCTTYTTCCTGCCCTGCCTGAGCTGGGTTCTCACAGGCAGCCTCCTGAATCGCTGCTATTCCTTCCCACCCCGTCTATTTTTGGGTTTCAGCCTTTGCATCTGTTTCCTGCATCCTCTCCTTTCTGCTCGAGATGCAACAGGCACAAACGGGGAGGAGAGAGGGAGGCTCTGCACAGTGGGAAGGAGAGATTTGAGCTGCTATTCTTTGATAYCTTTGCTCCATGGATTTCTTCAAACTTAAACCTTGTTATTTCTCTTTGAAAGCAGCTTTTTGATCTGCAGGAGCAACTGCACTACAGGGTGGGAGCATTTGGGATAATTCCCAGCTGAGGAAAGGTTATGACAAAAACAAAGTTTCTGGTTTCCAAGAGCATATGCAGTGTTTTGGCAGGTAATGTCAACACACACCTCGTGCTCAGGCAGCTCTGGCCGTGGTGCYCCAGCAGAATGTGGCAGCCAGAAAAAGAGCAGAGATGTGCCCTTTTCTRCTGTCACCTCTTTTGGGGCAGCTGTGCCCCTGCCATCCCTTGTACCAGACCTCACCACTGACATCTATTGGCCCCATTAATATTCTCCCTTTTATTCACAACAAGACCTTTGTTCCCTTTGCCAAGGCCTGGTTGGATTTGGTGTTTTTATGGCCACCCCTGTGCACATCAGGGTGCTGCCAGCCCYGAGACCCCTCAGTCTTRTTGCCAAACCCTGAYGGCAGCTCCCAAACCAGACCAACTYTCCTGTCGGTKTAACACTCACCTGCACCCATCCTGTTTGTACCTTTTTCCTGTCCCTTTGTCCTGAAAAAGTCCTTCACAGCTCTCCGTGGGGATTAGCAGTCTGAGCAGCTCATCACTTGTTTTCAGCAGGAACTGTGAGTTTTTAGGGGATTTGAGCTATCACAATTAAGGAGAACCTAGATCATTAAAAATAATATGCTTCACACAAGAGAGGAACCAGCCTGCTTCACAAGACCCCTTTCTGCTGAAAAATTCATTGCTCTAAATAATTAATGGTCCTCGCAAAGGAGGATGGTTTTGCCGGGCGGAAGGTGAAATGCAGATGCCAGGCAGAGTAATCCTTTTTTTTGTTAGGAATCCAGATTTCCTGTTCATGCTGCTGCCCTGGGAGCAGTGGGGGAGCAGGACTGGGACTGCTTTCCCTACAGGGCCCCAGGCAATGGGGTCACCCATCCCATCCCAAACCCTCTTGGTGTAGGGACAGGGTAGGGGGGCTGCTCCCTGCTCGGGGTGCCCCAACCTCATATCTTCAGCCCCGAAGCAGCACTTGTCTGTTCAGGTCTCAGTGGCTTGGAAAGCTCTGGAGAGGGGCAGATATCCCTGCTGGAACAGCCTCTCCATTTCTCTGGGTAGCTGTTTGCACTGCTCTTCCTTTTGCATTGCATGTCAGGAATTAATTTATTGCTGGGACAGCATTTGCATTGCTTAGTGCATAAATAGGCTATAAATAAGATGCTGATTTCTAATCACTGCACAGCCCCAGGGGAATTGCTCACACYGGGGTGTCAGGTGGTGCCCACACTCCCCTGGCCTGTCCCTCCCAGTGTGTCCCTTTTTTAGCAGCTGCTGGGCAGGACCCTGCAGGCAGTGGCTGTGTCACCCAGCACCAGCCATTTCAGCTGCTAAAGACCAGCTCAGCAGCAAATAACAGGGGTAGATGTGGGGCAGTGCCAGACCTGTGGGGCAGCACCACTAATGGGAGGCGGTTTTAGCTGTTTGGAGCCCCACAGCCATGACAGGGTAAATCCAATTCCAGCCTGCTTGTAGTTCCTGCAGAATAATTCACATGTAGCAGATTATTTATTCCTGATTTGTAACCTCTTTGGTGAGGAGAAGTGAATGGAAACCTCTTTGGTGAGGAGAAGTGAATGGAAACCTCTTTGGGGACGAGAGGTGAACACAAACCTCTTTGGTGAGGAGAGGTGAACGGTATTGGGGATTGTTTCTGTGATAACCATGGCTGCCCAAAAGCTCAAATATAGGAGGAAAAATTAAAAAAGAAAATTGTGCATTGCTAACTAGAATATCTCAGCAGGACAAGGGTGAAGTGGGACTGATCTCCTCAGGGTCAGGTTGTAAAAGTGAAGCTCGTGAGGAAGATAGGAGTGAGCACTGCCTTGGAGCTGTGCTGCTTTAGGGAGCTGAGGTGGATGTTCCTGCAGGGTGACTCACCAGAGCCAGCAGTTCCCTGGAATTCGCTGTGAAATGACAGGAGTTGCYGCAGTGCTGGCACTGAGGTGTCCTCACGCTGCTTGAGCTCTCTCAAGAGCTGGGTGCTGGAGGGGGAAGGTCCCTCAGTGCCCCCTCACTCCGTGTCCCTGTTGGGGGACACCTTGCTGACGGTGCCATCCCATCAGCACAAATTGTCACCTGCAATGGGGACAGAAACAGCAACAGTGCAGTGATTGGGCATCTGTACCCAAGGGGTTTGCCATGAATTAGTGCTTTTCCCATTTTTTAGGCTGCTGAGGGTGGGAGCAGTTGCCACGTCAGCAGAGATGCAATGAGAGCAGCAGGGGGATCCCCAAATTCCTCCTCACTGCCATCCCTGCTGAGGCAGGTGCTGCCATGAGATCCATTTCAGCTCTCAGCAGAGGCACTGACACGCACCACAGCCATCTAATGGCACTTGTCTTGGTGACAAGTGTATTCTTGCATGTAATACACCTGCTATTATCACTGCAGCCCYGGTGCTGTAACCCCTGGGAGCAGGGGATGGGTGAACCGGGCTCGAGACTTCGTGAATGGAAGCGTTAGAAGGTGGAAGGGAAAAGGTGGAAGGGAAGAGGTGGGAGGGCTGCATTCCACACATCCAGAGGGGGGTTTGTGGGGAGGTGGGGTGCTGGGRGAGCTCTCTGACAGCCCCTGTGTTGTTCCAGACCAGCGCTGTGCTGTGTGCRGGCGGCTGTGCCCTGCTGGCCCTCAGCTCCCTGCTGGCCATCGTCGCTGTCCTGCTGCCCGGCGGAGCCTGCGAGCGCCGAGTCTGCACCCTGGCTGGCTACATGCAGACAGCAGCAGGCAAGTGAKGGGGGCTTTGCTCTGTGGGGTGGAAAGATGGGTGGAAATCTGTTTTCCTGTGATTAGACACCTTTCGTGGTGTCTTGGAGATCAGCAGCGTGGGGAACTTGCAAACTTTCACAAGTGGCCTTCAGTTTAGTGATTGCCTCCTGCATTCATCTGAAATCTACTGAACATCACCCCCAAGCAGATACATGGGTCTGTGGCAGAGCCTGGGCTGCAGGACTCACTCACTGCCCCCAGCTCAGGATATTGTGTGGGACAGGGGTCTGTGGTTAGTGCTGCTGCACCTCCTGAGGTCCAGTAGATGCTCCCTGTGGAGTGTCCAGCTCCATCTTTGTGGTTCAGCCTCTGGAGGAATTCCTCTCTCTGAGGCAGGTTGCCCAGCCTGTCCTGTATCTCCCCCAGACTCCCCAGCCCTCATGATGCTGCATCCATAAAATTCCACTGTAACTGTCTGTATTCCTGCCTYGGGGGAGTGCCAGTGCAGAGGGAGAGGGCAGGAAGCTGGGAAGGGACAATCCCTACTGGAGAGGGGTCACCACAGCAGGGAGCCATGTCTCAGTGCTAAACCAAACCACCCCAAMTGGACCTGAGCCAAGACAGCAGATTAAACTGCCCGTTCGTGTCTGTGCCCGAGAATAAACTCCTTTCCTTGGAGAAATTCTCAGGGMCAGCCAGGCTCTGTTATCTGCCTGGCAGCATCCAAGCTGCTTTGGGGGGAAATCCTGTTACATGCTCTCCTCACCAGGGCTCATCCCATGGGATCCGATTTGGGACAGATGGAGGAGCCTTTCACCCATGAGTGCTCCAGCTCAGCCGGGCTGTGGCTCTACAGAGGTAGCTGCTTGTTCCTGTCCCCTTCTCCCAGTGTCCCATCACCCCTCCACGCTGGCTGGTGGCCCAAGGGTCCCCTGGGTGAGGGACAGAGGCTGGAGGAGCCCCATGGCAGCAGGGATGGGTTGCTGGGAGCTGGCTCAGGGTGCCCTTGCAGGGGAAATAATTGGGGTAGGAAAGGGTAACCCCACATTACCTTTGCCTGGGGGTGGCACATCCCTGCTGTGTCTGGAGCAGATACAAAGCAAAGGAYTAGGAAGAGTCCCTGGAAAGGAAACTGACTGTGGCAGATAAATACAAATGAGGCACTGCAAGGGGTTCTGGTAATATTGAACAGGCTGTAAATAAACTGTAGGCTCTAAGCRTTATTGACAAATGAAAATTTACTGGAGACGTTTGAGCAAGCTAATGGGTTGCTTTAAACCCTGGCATTGCCTGCTAAGCATTTTGTCTTGTGCTTTTTAATTTTGTGCACTGTGGATTAATTCCCACTCAGAGCCAGGCAGCCCTGAGTCAACAGAATTAAATGGTTTAATGTATTTGGATTCAGAAATGCTGCCCCTCCATAATTTCTCTCCCTGTTCCCCCTCCCTCCCTAGGAGGAAGCTTTTCAATAGAAATCAGCTGCAGCGAGGTGACAGGGAGAGAAACTCCTCCCCAAAAATCACATAATCTCAGAGAAAAACAGGGATTTTAGGATAGATGAATTCATATGGGAGGGGAGGAAAGCAGAGCAAGCCCGGGGGATTTGGTAGAGCAGCTTTTTGATGGAGGGTGTGGGGCAGCTCTGCCAAGGGCACCCCTCGAGATGCTGGCAGAACAGTGGGGTTTAGTTTTTCCCAAACCCCAGGTTTCCCTGAAGCACAGCAGACCCYGTAGTCACCTTTCCTCTGCCTGCCCAGACATTTTCCCACTGAAATCCAAATTTTACTCCCATTTCAYAAAGCCAACATGAGGTATTTTTTTAGAGCACCAAAGGCATGAGTAAATAAGCTTAATACCATAAAATATGGAATCAGGCAATCCAATATCCTAATAAAGAGCCAGGTGCATTCAGCCAGGAGTATGAAACAGGCCAAAGTGCATGAGCAGACGCACCAGCAGAGCCAGAAAGGTCTCAGAACAATGCCCTGAGCTGTACCCACATAAATGCAGGTGCAGAGGCCAAGGTTTGATTCCTGAACCAAAYAGGATCAATCCTGAGAGCAGCCCCACAGCAATCAGGCTCATCTGCAGCTTTAACACTTTGCTGCTGTAATTTTAGAGATCCAAGTTGTGCCTTTTCCAGCCCCAGAAGGAAGGAAGATAAAACCCACTCACAGGCAGAGCAGAGCATTAATTGCAGATGCAGACAGGCCATCAGGGTTCAGGGCTGGGCTAATTGCCACCATCCGCTGAACACCAGTCCTGATGCCTGGCATCCACTCCTTGGAAAAAAAACCCAACAAAGCAACATCCCCACACAAATGGCAAGAGGATGATYCCTAATGAAAGAGTAAATGAGCAACAGGGAGAGGGGGAAGGATGAAAGAACATTTGTCAGCTCTCACACCCTGCAGAGTCAAAGCTGCCCTTGTGAGATTAGAGATGGGG
This sequence comes from Malurus melanocephalus, assembly GCF_030028575.1. NCBI lineage: Eukaryota > Metazoa > Chordata > Aves > Passeriformes > Maluridae > Malurus > Malurus melanocephalus. Next base: position 384,968 of record NW_026623394.1, read on the forward strand.
CTCACTCCCTGTTCATGGTGTCAGCTCACTGAAATTACATTTCTGGGGGATCTTTCCTCCCAAATCTGCATGGCAGCACCTCCAAAGGGACTGAGGCAGCCAAGCTGACCCACTTATCTTTGGGATGCCCCAATCCTCAGCTGCAGCCCACTGCTTCTGCTGGAGAGGGGTCCTGACCCCAGGGACAGGGAGGGCAAATGGGGGCACAGCTGAAATCCTGCCAATTGTCCTTCAGCAAAAGCCTCTTTGCTGGGRTTTTAAAAATAGGAGTTAATTCCAGGAAGAAAAGTCTCCTGCTGCATGGGGCTGTAAGGGAAGGACAGGGATGGTTCTCAGGGATTGTTCTCAGAGATTGATTGTGCCTGTGCAGCCTTTCTGGAGCTTGCCAGGGGCCTGTGGACATCACAGTTCATCTCTGTGAAGCTCTCAGAGCAGTTTTTGAGTGACTGGCARTGCTGAAGCTGCTGGAAGGARCACGGGGCCATCACAGTGTGTSAGGCACTGGCTTTACCCACGGGACCTGTGGGTGATGCCCCGGGGAGCCCCAAGGCTCTGCTCTGAGCTGTCACAGCCCACACAGTCCCCAGCAGTGTCACTGCCACACACGAGTTGCCTGAACCTGGAGGTGCTGTGAGCCAGAGCAGCCTCTGACAGGTTTCTAGCATGGACTGTGTCTGCTCTGTGGTCCAGGAGCACCTCCAGTCCCGTGGGAACGGCCTTTCCATGGTGAAAACTGAGATTGCAACCTGAGATTGAAGCTGAGTAAACCCCATCAAACAGCAAATCTGGAAAGATTTCTGCTTTGGGGGCTTGTGGGACTAAAGGGAAGGATTATGGGTGTGCTGTAGGATTAAGTTGCTGGTGACCACGGTCCAGCACTGAAGCTGGTTCCATCTGCTGCTTGGGAACACGTTCTCACTGGCAGGATGAGCAGCCTCCCTCCATAGCTCTTTTTGCTGCCCTATAAGCCTCAGTAAAACCAGGACTGTGTTGCTTTTGGGAAGCTTTTCCCCGTGTGCTGTTCAGGCAAAGGGTTCTTGCTTTGCTGGTGAGGGGTGGCTGATCCCACCTCCCCATGGCTGCTGCTCCTTTCCCTGGTGCCAAATGTTGGGAAAGGGCCTGACAGGAGGAGGCTGCAGAGCTTTGCACCTCGGTGAGGGCACAGCTGAGCACAGGAAGCCTTTGGGGAGAGCTTTGCTTTCACTCCACACTGCTCTCTGTCCAATCCTACCACCATCAACTCACAGCTCAAGGCAAACCCAGTGCTGAGGGCAAACCATCCTGACCTGCCTGTGCCTTTCCAAAGTTCTTTTGGTTTCAAAGAGCAACTTCCCAGCATTGCCACGACAGAATCAGAACAGTCACAAGACTCCAGCAAGACAGGCAGAAACCTCCAGTTATGCAATTCCCTCATTTAGCCACACTGTAATCCCAGGTTTCATGGTAGTCCCAAGAGCTTCTTCCTGGAAAATTTGATTGCAATCTGCAGCCAAGATCCTTACTGGCAGCAGCATGATGGCATTAAAGAGATGGCCTCAGCTTTTGGCCAGTTCAGCAGCTCAGCAAAATGCAGCAGRCCTTGTGATTTTTGAAGTAGCCCATTCTTCAGACACTGATCATCCAGCAAGAACAAAGATCAGTGTGAACCTTTTAAATGCATCAATTCCCGTGGACGGAAAAACAACCTAGGTAACAATGGCTTGTGCCATTTCCAAGGGAGAGCTACAGGATGGGTGGGAGGTTTGCCCCAGCCTTGGGGGCAGCACAGGCACGTCCCTGGGCAGGAGCTGTCCCAGTGTCACCRTGTCACCGTGTTCTTTAGCAARGCAGTGTYTGGTCCTCCCCCCTCACTGTCCATCCCAGCCCACCTTTGGGATCGATGGTGCCCTGTTTCTCACAGCTTGTGCAGGCTCTGAATGGCAAACAGCAGCGTCATCCACATCCGTATTGATCCCTCAGACTCCTATCGATCAGCCTGCTGACACATGGGTAATGTGTAATTAGTAACTTAGATAAAAACAGCACCAGGATGGAGCTGCCTGGCTGCTCTCACCTTTGCTGGTGTGTCCATGGAGCAGCAATAGAGGGGTCATGGCTGCCTGCTAATTGCTGACCTGCCAATAAGCCACAGAAACTCTTCCCTTCCCTGCAGCCATCACACCCACGCAGTTGCCTGWGAGATCTTGGATCCCTCCTGTCCTGCCCCTCACCAAGAAATCCTGATTGGAATAATGGCATGAAGAAGGCATTCTGCCAAGTGTCCCTTTCCAATGCACTGGTGGCACCGGCAGCTGTTGGGGATGCTGGAGAGCAATGTTCGAGGATGTCACAGGGGCCACCAGCACAGCAACCGACACTAAAAATGTTCAGGAATGACCAAGGAGAGGAGGGTCGGAGCCGTTCCCAGACCGTGCAGCCTTTCCCACCCCCTCCCACACAGCCCGGGGTGGGGGCAGAGCCACCGCCGGTTTCCTGATGGGCGCTTTTGTGGCTGCGGCAGCCCCGGAGCCCCATCCTGTTGACGCCGAGGGTTTTGTTTGTCAGAAGACATCCTTGGGATTGGGAAGAGGAACTTGGCAGTGGAGGCAGGGGGGAAGCAGCGCCCTGTTGTCCAGGCATGGATTTGATTTAAAATCACCCAAAGCTTCCCCCCGCTGCTGCTGTTTAAAAATAGCATCCTGGCTTTTATCGCAGAGCCCACGCGGTCCCTCTTCTTGTGGCAGTAGATTCTTGAAAAACATTCTCAGTCCTCACGCAATGGCATTGCTGGGTGTGTTCAATCATCAGAGCAGTATTAAGAAAATGTTGAAGCTGTTTCTGACCATTTAGGAAAGGTCCCTCAAAACTGCAAGATTTGGCTAAGCAAGAGAAGCTCCAAAAATAAGTCCGGTCTTCCTGCAAGRTGCTTGGGCATGAAAGCAGAACACAGCAGCATAAAGCGTGACCCTGGAGATGTGTCCAGCTCCTGAATTGCAAGGGCAGCTCGTTTGTCTTTCTCTTGAAAGAGCAGTGCATCCCTCACAGCTGGGAGAAACTGCACAATCCTCCTCTCTGCTCAGATCCTCAGTGCCATCCTCACCCTCTCCCCTCTGCAGTTCACATCCTATCCTTGCCCTGGATCCTCTCCTGGTGCAAGGCTTTTTTTYCCCCCTGCTTTCTTTAATTACATTAACAAAGTCCAAAAACTGCCTTTGGCACGTTATTATTCAGTCAGTGAACTCTCACTAATTCCTGACACAACTAATAAATATCTGAGGGTAGGATCATTCTGCCAGGGAGCTGGAGAGGGGCTCGGTCACAGCCCAGCCAGAGAAGTGCTCACTCCAGCACCAGTATTGCTCATGCCTGACTTATGCTGTGCTCTCATTTTATTCCCTTGCACTGATGCAAGTTCTCTTCTGCTGCATTTTTTGCTCATTTCCTCCAGAATTCATCTCAGTCAAAGCCACAACAATCCTGGGCTTTGGGCTGGGATGTCCTGGAGCAGGGACTGCTCTGAACCCTGTGGAGATGCTGGGCACCRAGCCCAGGTGTTGTTACTCCATCAGTCTCCGTGTGCTTAAGAATTTGATGAACTCCTATGTTAGAACCAACAATTGGCTTTTTTTTCCATCTCCCTCCCAACTGGGAGGTGTCGCCTGGGAGGATGTTGTAGGGAAGGAAAATGAACTTGTCAGATCTGCAGATCTGACAGGCAAGAAAGTGGAACCACAAACATCAACTTCAGCCTTTCAGGAAATTTGTACTTCTGCTGAAACAGTAATTTCTCTGTGCTCACTCCAGTGCATACATTTGAGTGACAGATCATCTTGGTTTGAGAACAATTTCATGATTTTGCTTCCAAAACCTAAAATCTTCATGGGAGAGCCAGGCCATTAAACACAGCAGTGAAAGGGAGAGGGGCTGGCAGCTCTCCCCAGGGCCAGGCTCCCTGCCCCAGGTTAAGTGCAGATCAGCCCTCCCCAGGGCTTCAGCTCAATTCAAACAAGGTGCAGAGCTGCTGAAGGAGTCAGGGCCAGATCCTGGCTGTGCTGCACAGCAGCTGAGCCCAGCTCCACCCCAGCCAGAGATTCATTTCCATCTGACATTTGGACAGTTTTCTTTCCTCTGTTCTCTTCTCAAATGGTGCTTTGATCCTCTCCAGGTCAGTTCTGCTTTTTGGCACAAACCTGCTGACTTGGTGCCTTTGCCCTCCCTTCAGGCCAGGTCTCAGCAGCAGCAGCGTGCCTGGGTTAATGCCAGGAGCAGAGTATTTCTCAGTAGCCTCATTTAGAGAATAAACCAGCCATGTCCTTTCATTGGTTTCTTGGAGAGGGGCAATGCATTTCCAGTGGCATCAGTGACAGAAGCAATATTCTTTCATTGCTATCATCAGAAAAGAGCAGCTTTACAYTGCAAGAAAGAACTATTTCACTTGTACAAAACATATTTTTTGTTCCCTTAAACCTGAGGAAATCCTTGTCATATTAATATGTGGCTGAATTGCTTCTCTTTCAACAGTTCTCCCAGGGATTTGAGCTTAGACCAGTTATTGCACTTGGATGCAGCAGCAGTCCATAAAAAGAAAGTATATTCTGTAAATAATAACAGTGCTTTGTAATAAATGGAAACTACAAATAACAAGTGCCACTGGGACTCCAGCGCTGCTGCCCTCGAGGAAATACAAGTCCCAAGGAGCCAGCACTGTGCCAGAGCCACGTGTTTCAGATGGGAAAATCCATACTTCATTTGATTCCCTCTGCCTGTGACTCTCCCTTCAGTTTACAGGCATTTGTTCCTCCTTTTACAGCACAGGACATTGACTTGGATTCTAATATTTTCAAGGGTGGAACTCAGAAGCCTCCTCAAACCATATCCTTCCAAGCAGGCTCCTCCTTGATAATGGCTTGTCTTTCATGAAGTTTAATTGAGCTTGTTGGTTRTTGCAGTAGAGAACCACTGCAGGAGAAGATCCCCCTTCCCTTGCAAGTTCAGGTTGCGTAATAAACCAGATCCTGCAAAGCTTGAGAGCATTTATCATTCAACAGCTGTCATTAGTGGCTGCCCAGCCTGCTTGTTGCAAGCCCACAATGCTGAGAAGGATCACGTCCTCTTATCTCCTTGCTATGTAATTACGTGTTCAGCTGATATTTCTTTTCACAAACAGTTGGACTTCTCCCTTTTCCCCTCCTTGCTTGGCTCGTGTTTGTTGGCTGTTGCTGGGAAGAAGGAGACAACCCCCTCCAGGGCCACCTGAATGTCCTCCCTTGCTGTGGGGASGGAGCTCATAGCTGAATTTCATGCATCCTGAAGCAATTGTGTAGACACCACATCATCTTTATTGACTCATCCATCTGGACKGAGCGCAGGGTGTAACGCTGAGAAAAAGCCTCCCTGTCCTCTCTGATGCTGACAGGGAGCTTGGGACTGTCAGGAGCAGTTTGCAGTTCGGTCTCCTCATGGATGAATTTAGGGAGCTTTGATCAGCCCCAGTGCCCAGCCCTCTCTCTGTCAATGCTGGAAGTTTTTGGCCTGTTGCTAATTCCAGTATCAGCAGCACAGAGCAGTGTCTGGCCTTGGGAGTGACATAAACGTTGGCTGGGCTGGTTGGAACCTGGCTGTAATTTAAAAGGGACATGGGGACAAGGACTTGTCAGGACACAGAGCAGGGCAGTGTGTAGAGAAGCTATCAGCTCAATCACCTCTCTGCCAGCACCAACATGCTGCCCCAAACCCTAAAGGTTGATATCAGATTTAGGGTGAAGCAGTGAGCCTCCCCATGCCTCAAAATCTATTTTTTCTGAGATTAGATGAAGCTCATGCTATCTGTAGCTCCACCTTGGAAGTCATTGCACGGCCTTGTGGCCCAGCCTTGGTGAGCAGTGCTGAATCTGGGTGGCCTCTGCTCGCTGCCCTTTGTGTCTCAGATTGCCCAGGCAGTTAAAAGCTGTGTCCGTGCACCAGCCAGTCTGGCTTTCAGAGCAGGGATGCAAAGAGAGAGGATTTCCCTGAGAAAGGAGCAGTGAAGATCTGACCAAAGGGTCTTTCCAACACCTACAGCCTCAGCTGACTGTAAGGGTCCTGACTGCCTGGGTCAGGCCCTTTGGTGGGACACGGGGCCTTTCAGTCCTGCTTTGCTTGTTCTGATTTGGCTTCAGTGTCCTGGATAACTGGGAGGTGGTGCTGGGTGAGCTGGGGAGCCAGCCCTGGGAACAGACACAGGAGCAGTGGCTCTGGGCCAGATCCACTTCCTTTTTGCACAGCCTGACAATGCAGGGAGTCTGGCAGAGGTCTCTGTCCTCCTGTGGGCACGTAGCACAGCTCCCAGGCGAGCTGTGCTGCGGAAATGTTTTGCTCTGCCTTCCTGTCTGAGGCTGTGCTGAGCCGGATTCCTTTGCTGGTAAGGAACAGATCTGCTTGGAGGAGAAATTTACCCTGTACCAARTGTAAACACAGATGGAAACACGGTGAAGCCCTTTTCAAAGTCAAGGGAATAAATCTGTTTAAAAGACTGAACATCTGGGGCAGTGAAAGAGCAGGTGGAGCATTAACCCCAGAATGGACAGTGGTGCTAAGGGAGAGGGCACAAACTGCATGATAGGGGAAGTGTCTAAGTGGAAAAAATACTCCAAAGAGCCTAATAGACAGGAGAAAAGGCCCCTTTTTGGTTATTTTTAAAGACTCTTGGAGTTTTTGAGCTCTATGAGTTGCATCCCAGGCACTTTGGATGGAGCAAGCAGGTAGGCTTTTCACCTGGACTAATCTCATCTGACCTCTCTAAGGCAGCCTGTGAGGGATGCAGCCCCATGTGTCCTCCAGCTGCAGGGAGGGATAAGCAGGATTTTTGTCCCTCTTAGGCAGTTACTGCTGTGCTGCAGAAACCCTGGAAGGGCAGGCCTGGCATGTTTACACCAGCAGGAATCAGCTTCATGCTGCTGGTTTGGTCAGCTCTTCTGGTCCAAGGCAATGCATTTTCAATGTTCTACAGCGAGAGCACTCCTGAACGAAGGCCTTGGTCCTTCAGGGCTTTATTCACTTGCCTAACCAAAAAGCTAAAATCATGGATAAGCCTTGGATGGCTGAGAAAATATTAAATTGGGTTCTCCTCCCAGCCGTAACCTTGGCAGAAGCACAGCTCTGGCTGCTAAAACCCATAAAATGAACAGCCCCTGTTGCTCCTGATAGGGGTATAAAATTATAATTACTTGAGGAGTGACTTACGATTCAGGGAAACAAGGATCTTCTCCTTTTTGATTGAATTACTCAGTGGTTATTCCTAGAAGACTGGAAGCAGATGGCGAGCTCTGGCCAGGCGTTAAACAGCCTGAGTTATGGCACGGAGGGCATGGAGCTGAGCAAGGCTGCAACCTGCTGCTCCTGCCTTCCTGCTTGCCCTGGGTCCCCATCGTGGTGTATTCCCTGGAAAGGAGGGGCTGGAGGCTGAGGCAGAATGGTTTGCAGCAATGGATGGAGATGTGCAGCATGTCTGGCAGCAGAGAGCTGGTTTTGCASCTCTGCTGGCAGCACAGAAATACAAAAATTTTGTTTCTATAAATCCAGTGCTGCTTTGGCCCAGGTAGGTACACCTTGTCAGCAGTCCCAGTGTGTCATGCCAGCACCCCGTGGATCTGGAAGGTGACAACTGCTATTGTGTCACACAGGAAAGCTCCCCATCCCTCCAGGCCCAGGAGGAGGACRGACGAAGGCAGGCAGTCCCCTGGGCTGTGGTGGAACAAACACAGCTGTATCATTTCTGCCTCACTGCTCCTCCTGCCCCCCTATATCTTGAGCACATCAATAAAATCAAACAGACTATTAGCAGCACGTCCTATTAYCAGCCATGGATGGTGTGCTGGGCATCAGGCAGCCACGCAACCTGCATTTTATGAAGTGCTGCTCCTACCACTGCTGYGGCTGCAGTGATTATCACATCTCCTCACTGCTGGGCCACACCACAGCTTTTATGAGCTACCCTACATCAAAGGCCCTTTCTTTTTACAGATAAATTAACAATTCTCATCCTTTCTTTTTATTTAATGGCATAACAGCCAGCTGATTACTAGGTGAGACACCAATCTGTTTGCYGAGCTGTGCTTACTGCATTGTCTATTTGATTATTTTTATTGAATAAGCAAATGTTCTCTCGGAGCTCTGAAGTCCTTATGAGGGAGACTCATTTTCTGCTACCGTGATCTCTTTGTCACGGGTGGGTGATGTATGAAAAGGAATTGCAAATAGCTGTTTACAGCAAGCAAAGTCGCAGAGCAGCCCACTTCAATTTCTGCTATCTGTCGGAGGCTGTTGTTGGAGATGGTCAAAATTAATTAAGCARGAAGGAAGAGAGCAGGGAGGCAGTATGCATCCAGTTCTGACATTGAAATATTAATGGTGAGCTAATCAAGAAAGAGTATCTATGAATATCTAATCAGCTCACAGTTTGCAGTTTTAGCGAAGCAGTGAACTTCTGGGCAGCAGCCCTTTACAGGAGGTGTCGGGAGGGGAGGTGGGCTGGCTGCTCCTGATTGCTCTATCTGGGAATAAACAAAGAGCTCCTGCCTGTGACAGGGACTGAGGGACGTTTTCCTTTCACATTTCACATCCCTGCTGTCACCCTGCTGTCACCTACARCAGCCAGGTCAGAGTGTCCAGCCCATGGCATTRCCAGYGCTGTGTTCCTGCCTCCCCTGTGCYAGAGGCCACGTGGAAGGCTCAGCTCCTCCAGGACTGAGCTGTAGCATCTGTCCACATCCAGATCTGGGGAAAAGCTCAGAGCATTGTACCTTGAACACAACATCTCACCCTCTCCCTGTACAGGCACCCCACAGGAGGCAGCAGCTGTGTCCCTGTCTCTCCTGCCCACTGTGTTTCCATGTTTTTTGGGGGAAACAGAAGGTGATGGTTGTGCTRCACGACTGCAGTGCACTGCAGACCCCCCATGTCCACTGCCTGCTCAGCTGCTTCCTCCCACCCACCACACAAGCAGGGAAAAACAGGAGGAAACAATTCCACGGCAAAGCTGGGCCGATTCCAATCAAAGCCACAGAAGTAAATGTCGACTTTGAGTGCCAGGAGTCGTCAAGCATCATTTCTTTCTTCAGTGTCAGTGTAATGAGGGCTGTGGCTTTGGAGATTTCTATTGCTGTGTTTCTGCAAGCAGTTCCCTCCTCTAACCTCYTGGAAATTGGATTTTGTGGGGCTGAGCAGTTTGTGTGCAGCAGATAGCAGCAGGACTGATAAGCAGAAACCTGTTTACACACTCGTTCTCATCTAATACTACAACTGGGCACAGGGCTGCCTGGATTATTTTTTTAATTTTTTTTTTTGCAAACACTATCAAATGTAATCCTTGTTGGCTGAAYGTTTTGCTGATTAACTGGGGATAATCGGAACCGGGCAGTTTTAACAGGTAATAAACATGAAAATAACAACGTGAAGCAAAAGCATAAAGTAAATCTTAAATGATGCTAAGGAAGAATCAAATGGTGATGAGGAGGGAAGAGAAAACCYACCCTGTCCTGTGTGAGGTGTTATTTCATGTGCTGCCAAGAGAGTAGGGACTGGATACAGCTCCAAATGCAGAAAGGAGAGAGTCCTGGCACATCGCTCTGACAGCCACAGGAACTTTCTGGGAAAGGAAAAGGAGAGCAGATGGCATCAGTTAAGAATAGTGGAAGGTACCAGGGAYRCCCAGGGAAGTGGTGGAGCCCAGAGGCTGCATCCATTGTCTGTGAGAGGGAGAAACCCCTCGCTGCAGGCGTGTGGGTGCTGTGATGTCCAGCTCTGGTTCCTGGGACCGGTGGGGGAGCGAGCAGCAGGATTTCTCCAGGAGGAGCACTCTGCAGTGTGCTTCCCTCTGCTGCTCCAATCTAACCCAAATCTGTCAGCCTTTAGGGCCTGCTGAGAAGGTCATCTGTGAGCATGGCTAATTATTTCAAGCAAAGCAGCAGGCTAATGCCACTAACCTGCTCCCAGGGACTGAGCTCTGCCCTGTGCCTTGGCTCAATCACACAAGCTGCAGGGAATTACAGATGCATGAGGGTGTGTGTTGTGCTCATGGATATAAACTGATCCCACTGGCATGTACCTTGAGCACAGAGAGGGAAATTCACATTTTTCATAGGCGATTCATTCAGTTGTCAAGAAAATGCAGTTGCAGCCAAAAGGCAGAATCTCTTCTTTCTGCCATTTAATTTTCTCTAATCTGCTCTTGACATTTATTGAAAGAAGTATTTTACCCACATCAAAGCCAAAGATTTSAAAACATCACATGGAAAAAAACTTAAGGTCAATCCAAGTGAGGATATGGTGGCTAACACGAGATGAAAGACTCTGGTTTCCACAAGGAAAGTCTGTGAAAAACAAGGGGTCACAGTGGTSTGTGCTCTGAGAGCGCTTCATCTGCACCTCTGCAGGAGCTGCAAGTGGTGGGCTTTGTGTTGACACCTTCAGCAATTCAAGCAAAGCTGTCCTTAATATGAAGAGGTTCAAAAGTAAAAGATGCCTTGATAACATGACTTTTCAGAAGGTTTTTCACAGGGGTGAAGTGTTTGCCATGTCTCTGCCCAACGTTGGCCCAACTCTCTTTGCCTTCGCTCTCCATRAGGGAGTGGTGCTGATTCTCACATGGTTAAATGAGAGAAACAAACTGAGCAAACTGCTGAAAGTGCATCCAGTGGAGGGGCCTATCCTGTACAATGCCTCTGGACGTGTTGAGCATCCCAAATGTCAAAACTGAAGAAAGATGTAAAATGTAAAAGATCCTCAGAAAACTTCTGCATTTAGTTCATTTTACATGGGTAGAGGTAACAAACTGACAGAGGTTAATTTATAGCTTGGTTGTACACTGATTGCAAAGTACACATTTCCAGTCAGCCACCACGAGTAAATCACTTTCCCACTGGTTCTCTTGGCATATAAAAGAAATTTCTCCCTTCCCGACATTTAAAAAAAATCCTAATATGTTATACACTCCATGACTTTATAGCATCTTTAATATTTAAAAGGCTAGAATCTATAACCTCAACCTTTAACAAATGTACAGTAACGTGATAACAAATTTGCCTCGAACAGCTGCTATCTTGGTACCAACTGGCACGAGGAGGAGGGAAGTAATTGGCTTGTTTTCAGATAATTACCATAATTGTAGTGACACCATTTGGATCACATCTAACTGCGTTCCTGCTGCAAGTTGGATAATTTAATAATTGGCAGAATTTAGACTGACAGTAAAGGTAAAATCAGCATATGGTGGGGAATCAGCAGGCACCTCCCTGCACTGCTGGGACAGGTTCTGCTGCTGTTGCTGTGAAGTTKAGCAAAATCTTCACATTTTGCTGCTTTTGTTGAGTTCTGTGAYTGGGTCACATCTTTGCTCCTTTTCTGATGCTTGACCTGATGAGACCACGTTTTGCACCTCTTGAACYTTTTGATTTGAGATCAATCAGCCCGGTTCAATCCTGCCCAAATTACTACTTCCTTTGCGCACCGAGTATTTTTAGCTGTCCTAGTTCTGTGTGGGGCYCATCAGAGCTCTGCACTGAAAGGGGATTAAACCACGGTCAGGTGCTTCCAGGCAGCAGCCAAATGCTTTTCCCAGAGGTTGGACCCAGATCCCCTGGAGCAGATCTCATTCCCCTGGCTGAGCCCTGCTGAGCTGCRGGGGTGCTGGGGAGTGGAGAGTGTYGTGCTTGGCACGATGCAGGGAACTTGTTCCTCTTGTGCCTTCCTGTCCTCGCTGCTTGTGGCCAGAGTGAAGTGGACTCAGCATCTCCTGTGTCTCCAGTCCTGAGAGCTGCCCAGCCACAGCCCCAGGAGCAGGGGCTGCAAGGTAAGGCCAGGAGGTGGCTGAGGCTGCTGGGGAAGACAGGGAGGTTTCTCAGCTCAGCCGGCCACTTTTGCCAGGAGTTGCACGATGGGGCAGAGCACTGAGCTGCTGCCCTGCAGGGCTGGTACAAGTGCAGAGAGCTCTCCTGCAGTGCCTGTCTGTGGCCTTGTCCTGCCTTTTCTGGAGGGCAGAGGTGAAGATAGCTGACAACAGCACTGACAGTGCCCAAGGACAGGGGGCTGCTGGAGACTCCCCAGCCCCCAAATGAGAGATACTCTTAGGRCACATTTGCTTGTTTTGCTTCTGTGGCTCTTCTGCTCTTCCTGGGTTGAATCCAGACACCAGGTCAATTTTAATTTTTAACACACCAGGTGTATTTTAATGGGTATGGGSACTGGGGGTACACCCTTAGCTGTAGATCTGCAGTGCATTCCAGTCCTGGGATCCTGGGGGATCCAACAGATGCTGGAGAGAACTTCGGCACAGAGCAGGGGGAGGTCCCATCTCTAACAGAGCCCTCTGCCAAGATGAGRCTGATGGCTCCTCCCCAGACTGGGCACACACAGAACTGGTACAGCARTCAGGGAAGGGTGATGATGGAAAAGTAAATCTCCAGTTTCTGGTAATCAGTCTCCAGTGTAGTACTGGGAAGGAGTGGGAGTGTGTGCTGCACCAGGTTTGTGATGCCTGGAAGCAGCTGCTGATCCCCACACATCCCATCTCCCTGCCCTGCACACAGAAACTGCAAGGTATCCGTTTCCTTGCAGCATTCCCTCCCCCTCTGTGATTTATTGCTGCCAGGAGGCTGTGCATGTGGAGGTGGCATAAATCTCACCCAAAAGAGAGAGAAGGAGGAAATTTGCATTCGCTTCCTCACTGGCATATTGAATGCAGCTTTCCAGTTCACTGCTGAAASCCTGAGCAGGTCCGAGGCAGAGGCACTTCCCTCAATACAAAACAGGGCCAGCACTGGGGCTTCCTTCCCTGCTGGAGGAGGCTCTCACAGCCAGCAAGGAGCAGCTCCCCCACTCAGCCCAATCATCCCCAGATTAATTTCAATCCAGTCCTATTTATATTTTGTGCCATCAGCCTACATAATTCTGTAGTATTTGCAGGCTTCAAGCATTCACTGTGCTCCCCTGTGCTCATCTGCCAACAGCCACAAACCCTTTCCTTATTCAGACTTTCTGGTCCTCCAGGTCATTTCTGTCTCACCCACCTCCATCCAAGCTGCTTCCACATTTCCTCCTATTCAATGCCTCCAAAGCACTCCCTGGGCTGACAGTGCTGGAGTTAAAATCCTCCAAGCTGCTACTGGAGGCTACAGAAAGCAATTAGGGAGATTACAGTCAGAGCATGGTCATGCTGCTGCAAGGGGTCTGGATGTCTGTCACAAGCAGACAGCCTGAGCTAGGAGGCTTTCAAATGACAGAGCATAAGCAAACAGAAAAGCCTGGCRATTGTCTCCAAAACTGCATTCTGTCTAGAAGTCCATCAGTGTTTTCCTGTGWCAACACTAAACTGGATACAGGGCAAAGCAAGAAATGCAAAAGAGMAAGGAGAAAGCAAGGTGGATATAACACATTAATCAGAGGCAAAAGTTGGAGGCAGTCTGRAAACCTCTGCTCCTGCAGGGGCTGACAGCTGTAAATAGCATATTGAAGCCATGRAGGAAGTAAAGAATTAATTACAGTGCCAAGACCCAATCCCACTTCCAGCCACAGGCAGCATTTATTAAGATCTCACTGAGGCAGGAAAGATTGAACAGGGRCTCAGGGGACTACGAAGGGGAAAAGAATTAATCAGTTTGTCTCAGGAGACTGGAGAAGTCAGATTAAATAAAAACTGGAAGTGAAATGAAAGGGGGAACAAGATGGTTGGAAACCTGGACCTGTTTGAAGGAGAAGCTCTGGAGYCACAGCTGGGAGCAGGCCCAGGGGCTCTACTCTCCCACTACAGAAGCCAGAGAGCTTTGAGGACAAAGGCTGAAAGTTAGCCTTGACTTTTTAATGTAAAATGTCAGTTTAGGCCTCTTCCTTCCTTTGCCTGGCAGAGGAGGCCATGAAAGACATCCCYGGATCTCCCTCTGATCCTTGCTCCAGTGCATCACCAAAGAGCTCAGATTCCCCACATCCCACTTTAACTTGGACCTGAGAGTTATTTCCCAGCCTGTCAAAACTCCCTGATAACCAAGCAGGGCAGCAAGGGAAGCTGCACCCAGTTGAACAAATAGAAATCCAACCCCAGAACCAACACCCTAAAAGGAACATTTTTGTCCCTGCCCATTGTCAGCCCGGTRTTTTCCATCACAATAACATTCAATTATTTATGTTTGAAAGTGTACAACATTTTCTTCCCTCTTTTGTGCCACTGCTTTTCTGCCTGTCCCTCTGGGAAAGGTCACTGGGCTTCCACATTCCTGCTGTGTAATGAGCTGTGACAAACACTGGTGACCAGCAACAGGGTCACAGAGTTTTAGAGGGTGTTGAACACCAATAACACAAGGAGGGAGCCTGTCCCCAGAATCATAGCAGGATGKTTTTTGTCCCATGTTAGGCCAAAGAACGGTAAAAAAAAGGGTATGTTCTGCTGATTCTGTGGTGGTATTTCCTAGAAAAACCACTGAATTCTGTGAGCTGGAGTTTAATATGCATGATGGTGGGAGGGTTRTGCATTGTATTACAGCTCCTGGCTGTTGAAATCTGGTTCTCAAMAGCTGTGTGTGCATGGAATGCATCTCCAGCATCACAACTCCCCGTGTCCAGTGGAGGAACAGCAGTGACTGCTCCTGGTCACTCTGACCCAGAGCATGACACCTGCCAGTGTGGAGTCAGCCCCTTCCCCTGACCTCAGATTTAAGGTGAACAAAACCACCAAGCCACAGCTGCAGGCAAGACTTTAAAAAAAACCCAGAAGCCACCAAAAATAAAGATGTCTCTTTCCCAACACATGTGTAATGTTTCAAACCGAGCCAGCCAAAGAACTGAATGTGAAGCTAGTGCAGAAATAGAGTCTTCTTCAGAAAATGAACAAAAAGGATGTTTGCTTGGGGATACAGATAAGACAGGAAATTAGAGGTAGAACCTGAAAGTTAAATGGGAAAGAGTCTCCATGAACCACCTCTGCTTTCTGGGGTCCCATGAAGCCCCATTTTTGGACTGTACAGACCCAACTACACCATGTGCTTCTCTGCTTTTTTTTTTTTGGAATTGGTGCTGCCCAGTGACACCTCACACCCACACTGGCTGTTAACTAACCCAAAAAAGACAAAACCTTCCCATCCCTTTCCAGTCAGCTTTTCCAACGTGGTGGTGATGAAAGCCTTGATGCATCTCACTTTAATGCCCCTAGGGTTTATCGATGAATCCCAAAATTAGATCAGCAGACCCCAGCAGGCTCAGGAGTCTTAGCTAGGCTTGTTACCTTAATGAAATGCTAATTGCTGCTTCTGCAGACTAAAAAAGTGCCTTTGGTCCTGCAGCAGCTTCAGTTAAGCAGTGTTAATTGCCAAAGCTAATTATGTTGCTGTTGYTCCGAGATACTGGTTCAGTTTAGGTCTGTAAACAATAAACCCAGTAGCCAGTGCCCTCGATGCTTTCTGTGCACTGCTAAGCAAAGAGCAGGTGCTTGGCAGGGAATAGAGGCTTGTCTCTAGACAATAGAGAACTCACAGCAAATCTTCTTGCTAAAATTTTTAGGATTTGAGTTTTGAGAGAAAATACTGGGGAAAAAAAAGCTCATCTTTCCTCAGTTCCATGGGTACAGGTTTTATTCATTTCTTCAACCAGCTGTTCTACAMGGGCCTCACATTTCTTCTGTGGTGCAGCTCATAGACACCAAGGAGCAAACAGATTTTGGGTTCCCCTTCCCAAAATAAAAAAGAAAAAAACAATCCTCAAAGTGCCTTCTTTGTTGTACATCCCATATCTGTTACACTGATTAAATTCCCAGCTGAAAAAGTGCATTATATCAAAATTAAACCATCAGAGTTTTCAAAGACCTTTCTGAAAAACCATTAGGATAAAATATTTGCTGGTTAGAACAGCCTTGGATAATTGCTCCGAAGGGGTTTCACTTTGCCAGGCCCCTTGGAAACCACTGCTTTGGGACTGGAGGCAGAAGCAGCCCAGTGTCAGCAGCTGTGCTGCCACTGCAAAAACCAGGATGAACCTTCCCTGGGACACTCCCAGGGCAAACAGGAGCAACCTGGGAGAGCCACAAGAAAAATTCTCTTAGTTTGGCTGTGCTGCTTTACTGCTCTCCTCCTTGTGCTGGACAGGAGTAAAACAAAGCAGGCAGTGCTTTAGGTTGTTATTCTAGAAAGAATTTCGCAAAATCCTGCTTGGGGAACACGCAGTAAAACCGATTTTATCCCAGATCCAATTAACAGCTGAGTTACGGGACTCAAGTGAAATAAAGGGCAGCGAATCTYCCAGACTATTTACATGATTTATTAGAACACGGCTGTCTGCAGGAGCGGGCGGCTGCTTTATGTTTAATTTATGAGGACACGAGGGGGTAAAGGCTCAGTTACCAAGCTGTTGGGGGGTTTCTACCCCAGCAGTGTTAAAATTCTCCTACAACAAAGGCACTAACAGGCTCACTTGCTCCAGAACTCTGGCTGCTCATGGCACATCAGCCACAGCTTCTCGACTGGGCTTGGCACAACTGCTGCTGGAAAAGCACCATTCATTTCCTCTCACTCGTTTCGAGGCTTATCTGCAGCAGAGAGCCAAAGCTCTCACATCCAGAGGGGAAAAACAGATGAGTTCCCAGCCTTGCAGCTGAACTGGCAGCAAGGGACAATGCATGCAGTGGGAGTTTCTGTGACAAGCATGGAGAAGCTGGGATGTGAGTCTTCTCATCTCTGTTGCTGAAACTTCCCTTTCTAAGCATCTTCCAGGCCAGAAAAGGATATTTGAGCTGACAGCCTTGGAAGAGCTCCACCATTTGATGTTTGTGTGTTTGTAGAGGAAGCACAGAAGGATTTTCAGTGACAGATGAAATCTGCAGTCCTTCTAACACACCAGCTAAAGAGATTTTGCCTCTTGAAAGCCAAACTATAAGGTCTCTATCACAGAGATGTTTCATACCAGGAAACCAAGTGTTGTGAGAAAATTAAAGTGTCCATAGTTTTCTCCCTCTGCAGTCAGTATCCCTATAAAATAGCTGCTTTTCCTCTTCCCATCTTGCATAGCAATGCAGTAGTGAGACCAGCTGCTGTTTCTTTTTTTTTCCCCTTATTTTTCAGAAGCAGCTGATACACAGTGACAGGAAAATACAGTCACAAGTAATGTGACTTTCTCTAAGTGTCTGTTTTCAAGAAAAGTGTTTTTCTGTGTGTGGTGGGGKTTTTTTAACACTTCAGTGGTGTTCTGAATATCTGTTAAGATGAGAGGCTCCAATGCCATGTTGTATCAATATCACAAAATTGGGTGCTCCTGAGGGAAGGAGCCTAATTAGGATTGTTATTTATTGCTAGAGCAGCCTTAGATTTGGCAAGTCCTCTCCCAGCAAGACTGTGTTCACTCCTAGCATATGTTGTTTGGATCCATCGTTTGAACTTAAAAGCTGAAAGTACTTTTTCTCTAATGGGTAGAGATGCAAGCTCTCCTCCAAATCTCTCCAGGAGGTGGAAGGCTCTCCCAGGGGGTTGCCTTTTTTCTGTTAAGTGTTTCTCTAATGGCTTTGGAGGGAAACAGCACTGACACAGAGCAGGAGGAGCAGAAATCAGCCTTAAAGTTGCAATTTAAAGCCTCTATTCCCAATCACCTTTTTAGCTTCTCTTATCCACTCAGTCTGATCTCTCGTAAGAAAACCAAGGAACTCTCATGCTTGTTCTCAAAAAAACAGAYTTAAATAATATTTTAATGCCCACAAATACAATCAAAATATGATATGCAGAGAAAGCCATCCATTAAGAATCAGGTTGCTACATTTCGTTTTCTACTGTCAGATAGAGAACCAGGCTGCTTGTAAGGTAAACTTTAAATGGGACCAAGTTTTAACAGAGTATTTTGTGCATCCTGCTCCCTAAGATTCAGCCACACTATCCCCAGGGTTTGGTATTCCTGAGTGACTGCTAAGACAGCTCTCAGGGGCACCTGAAACACCACAAAATAAAACACCTGAGCCCTGTGGGGAGTTCTAGGCAATTGCTGACAAAGATGTTGTGATCTCTYATGTCCCAGTTTAGGGAGCTCAAGAGAAATAGCAGAAAACATGTTCTTAAATGAAGGATGAGAAAAATGTTAGATGAACGCATCAGTAGTTTAGACTGTGCAACAGAAAGTGCTGTTTTGCCAACAATATTTTGCCCACTTCCTAGGTGTGAGACAATAAACCCTGCATGTTTATCTTACTAAGGGATCTGTCTTCCTTGGGAGYGCCAGGGACTCTTGCAGGAGCAGTTTGAGTTTCACTAGAAATCAGAAGAGAGAATTCAGCCTCTCAGGATCATAGGGTTGCACTAAGAATTAAAACCAGTTCTCCCAAGCCACAGACAGTGCCAGCCCAATCCCCCTTCCTGATTAAAAAGGGTCATTTTTCTCATTTCCCTCATTCACACTCACACTGGCAAGGCAGTTCATGCTTGCAAATTTAGCTAAAAGCTTTCAAGCCCATTTCCAGGACACCAGTGCAAAGGCTGCTGCACAGGGGTGCCAAAGAAAGCATTATTTGAAATAGAGAAGTTTCAGGGTGTAGCTCCCTTCCCTTGCAGCAGAGTTCACACAGGTTTTGTTGGTGCCTCCTGGGATGCCCAGTCTCCAAGTAGGGCTCCCTGGGGCAGAAGCACTGTTGCTGCAGAGTGAGGAATCAGCAAGGAGCTCCTTCCCATCCTACCTGAGCAAGGCTGCCGGCAGGGAAGCATTAGGGGCAAAATGTTTCCTCTGGCTCCTTTTCAAAATCCTGGAATGGACGCAGCCCATTTTAGGAGGAAATCAGCAGTCAGCCCAGACCAMGTTCTAGAAAAGTCAGTGCAACACTTCAGGGTTTCAGTTTTATCGAGTTATCCAAAGTTTGGCAGCCAAGYAGCAAAGTGTGAACAAACAGCCATTGGCACTGTTGTTATTATTATTTACTGCCCTCAAGCATCCAGTTCTGCAGGGGGGAGGAAYAGGCTGGCACTTGTCCTCAGAAACCTCCAGCTGAGGTTTAGTCAGAGCAAAACAAGAACTTCTGTCTGTGTCACACCTCCCTTCCCTCCATCACCGTCACTGCRAGCTCTTCCTTTGAGGACAGTGTTGTCACTGGCAGTAATTGAAGCCACAACAGAGTCACACCAGTGGCTTTGCTGGGCTGTGCACAAGGCAGGGCAGGACCTGGCTCAGCCCCGCCTGGCAGCTGAGTTTCTCTGTGTTTTGTGTCACAACAGGTCTGGTCAGTACATACCTAGGCTCAGACAAGTGGTACCATGAGCTGGCRTGGTCTGATGACTTGTGATCTACACTCCAGACTTTAATAATCACCTACAACTTTGATAACCAGCAATTGCTTGACTCAGCTCCTCTCCTTTCCCTACTCAGCCCTCAGGCATTCCCTGTTTGCTCCTGGGAGCTCATGGCTCTTCTTCCCATCAAGCTCCCCCCACCSCGGCTGACAAACCCATCTTTAAAAACTGTGTCAGCTGCGAGGATGCAGATGGTCGCATTTGCATCAAACAACTTTTAAATTATCATTCAAATTAAATTAAATTGAAAATGCAATGAGCTGTTCCTGTAGAACTCCACGCACAAAGAYGAGTTAATGAAGGTCACATTTGTAACCAGTGAGGAACATTTAAACTGTATCATGCCTAGCATGGGATGCCATTAGAAYAACATGCCTTTCTAAATAAGGATAAATTACGTTGAAAGGTCTTTGCAGGATGACTCCCTGCTCCCAGAACAGGCCRGTCTTTGGGCCCTCTGTAGTTCAAACAGGGAAGAGCAGAGCACCAGCACAACTCGTTGACCATGAGTGAGAAGCCTCAGGCATCAGCCTGGGCCATGCAAGTCCTGCCTGCTCTCCTTGCCTGGATGCAAAGCCAGGCACACCTGAGAAAACCYGGGGAGCTCAGCCAAGGGAGCTGATTGAAAGGTGCAGTCCCCATGCCTCTGGCTGTAGCYGCTTCATTTAAACATGCAGAACTGGGTGTCTTTTGCTGGCTCTGTGCTTGCAGCCATTGAAAAAACGCTCTGTAATGGTTTTGGTGACATCTGCCATTTTCGTGGCTCCGTGTTGTCACAGTGATGTCCCAGAAAGGAGCCMTATCTGTAAGAACAGCCAGTTTGTGTGCTGAGATGACAAATGTAACCTGTTCGGCTCTTTGTGAGGGTCCAGGGACCAGCTCCTGCTCTGATGCCAGGCTGGGCTCCAATAAAACACTGGGTGAGGCCAAGAGCTGAGCCCTTGACCGAGTGCCTCAAGTCCAGGCAACCACAGAGAAACAACCCAAGCAAGCCAACACAAAGCAGAAATTTGTAGTTATTCTTCTTTCTCTCTCCTTTGCATGATCCTGCACCTTAYCTATGCCTGCTGCAGGCCACATCATGTGTTTCATCCCAGGAAATGAATTAGTATAGGGAAATAAACAGCAATAGCACATCCCCAATGCTCCTTAGCAACAAAGCTCTTTTTTTTACACGCTTTCTGCTCCACACTCAGGTGCAAAGTTGGATGCTGAGAGATCAGAGAAACCTGTGAAATGGAGAGTAATAATTGGCACAATTTTTGGCATCTGCAAAGGCTTRAGAGCTGTTGGTTCAGTACAGTAGTAGCCTGCTGTCTCACAGAGAAGGGCTAACACCTGCCATCTAAAGGGGACTAAAGTGCTTTGCTTTAAATAGTTACTGAGGTTTTAGTTGGTTTAAAGTGACTGAGTGCATCCAAAATCGCACAAAGCAACTGTTCTAAAATCCACTCATCCACACTTCTGCCCTTATAAAAAAAGTCAAGTCATAGCTGAATGCAGCTCATAATTCCCTGCATGAAGAATCACCAGGTTCAGTTTTGGAGCTGAGGACAGTRGCTAAGTGCCTTGACCCTGTCTGCAGAACATTGCTGAGAGGCAGTGATGGGCCTTTGCTTACTCTGAGAAGAGCATTGCTCAGATGTTTTTCCTAAATGCTCATAACAGTTGTAAATCTGAAGAGAGCCCTGCTGATCTCTGTGGATGATGGTCTAATTTGTTATCAGCACAGCTGAGAACAAAATCTGGACCTATGTGTTCTACTCAAGGCAAGCTTTTGTGTGATGACATCTGAGAAATTGCAACAACTGGAATTAAACTATTTTACATAATCCATTCATAGATAGAGCTCATAAATAATAGTAGGAAAACAAAATGTCAAGCCAAACTGATTAAAAAAAAAAAAAAAGCTTGAAAGCTGCCTTACAAATGAGTGGCACAATAGCAGCTCAGCAGTGAATGGTGATTTACTCTCTGCTTTGTAAACCAATTTATTTATCAATAGCTGAAGTTCAAAGATTATTCAAAAGTAACRAAGTCAAGGATATGTGACCAGGAGTAATGTGTCACCACTGCTACTTCTCTGGATTCAACAAAGAAATTTAAGGCTTTGTCTTCTTCCTGATAACTGCAGAACAACTCTCTGTCTAAAGCCACAGCTTCCCTCTGGGCATGGGAGCAGACTTCCAGCTCCAGTTTCTGTCCCTCCTTCACCAGCTCTGGGGAGCTGAGTTTAAATGGTTCTGATCAAGGAGGTCACAGTTTACTGAGCCTTTTACCTCTATTAATTGCTGACAGCTCAGTTCCTAACCTTGGAAAACTCAGTGATGTTTCATAAGAGATGAAGACTTTGAGTCTGCCTACWGAGTTCTCGCAGCATCCAAGTATTGCAAAGAGGAGCCTTCACACTGTCAGTTCACGTTCTCCTCACAATCTCCATGGGAAGGGAATTTTTCCTCTTTAGATGTTCCATTAGAAACTGCTGATGCAGAGCCCATCAAATCCATTAAAAGTCCATTAAAGCTGTAAGGCTGCAGTTTGTTTTCCTGTGTTGTCTGAAGAATTTGGAAGGCCACAAGCTGTATGTTGCCTGTGGCAGATTATCCTGTGCTGACTGRCTGTGTTCTCTGGCTGCWATATCCTSTGTGCAATATGGATWGGTGGTTTTGAAAGATGAGAGAACACCAGGTYCTTTCAATCTGCCTGGATGGCCAGGCCAGTGCCTTTGAACTGTGTCACACAAAAATGACAGCAATGGGAGACAGACAGCAAATAAAGCCCAAAAAGTTTGGCCTGAAGTAACCCTGTCATTTTGCATCAGAACATTTCTGTCTGGCAGATTTGCTCTTTAGTCAGTTGTGAACTGTATATTCTTCCCTAATAACTCCATCAACAGGTGATACTTGCTCAGATTATTGCTAGATCTTCATTAAAGTAAGTTGAAGATCATGGTACTGAAAAATTCACATAGGATAAATATCCTGGAGCATTTTAAAAGCTTGTATTAATATGTCAATTTGAACTTATTTGCAAAGGATAATTTCAGGTAACACCATGAAATAGTTATTTTAAGAAGAAAAAGGCACAACAATTCTGTGCAACCCAGGATGATCAGATTTAGGCAAGGCAGATTGCCTGGGACACAGGATTAATCTTTGCAAACTAATGTCAAGCCAAGTGGGGAGTTTCAGCCAAAGCTTGTTCCAACAAGTGACATGCCGTGATTTTGATGAATCCTCACGACACCCTGTTGAGAATTGGTAATGTTGTATAAACATGCAGCATCTTGGAATCTTTCAGAGAGCAGGGATATACTTGGTACAGCACAGAGGTCAGAGCTGAGCATGTGAGATGCTTGTCTGGTTTGTTGCAGCCTCCTGGGAAATTTGTTTGGGTTTGGTTAACTTGACTTTTAAATGCAGGCATCCTATGGAAGGAAACTCCTCTGAATGACAAGTCTGATGTAGTTAAACAAAACCATTTTTGAAATGCAGAACTCCAAACGTGATTAAAATGCAGGTTTTYCAATGTATATTTCATCAAGGCTAACCATGAGCAATGCTTTTAAAGTATTTCCTTTGATGGCCGGCTGTTTATTTGGATTCACTGAATGCAGTTTTGGTGAAAGAGGGTGTCAAACAGGTCAAGAGGCGAGACGGACATTGTGCCCTGGAAATTCAAGCCTTTATTRTCTGGTCTCCATGGGATTTCCTTTCCTACATGGAAAAATGTGTGGTAATGCCATAGCAACAACAAAGGAACAAACATAGCAGGACATGTCTCTGCTGTTTAAGGCTTAGTAGACTGGATTTTGTAAATGACTRCATTTCCAGAACAGTTATTTTGCTTAGAGTAGTATAAACAATGAGAAGCTGAACTAAAGGCACAAGAAATAAGGATGAACAGCTTTCCATTTTTTCCTTCAGGGTTTTGTCTGTAAGGCAAAAGGAGCCTTATAAATATTAAGGACGAGTTGAAAAATCCTCATTTTAATTTTAAACCCATTCCTCTTCCTCGTCTCACAGCACACTTATAAAGGAATCATCCTGAAGCCCCACGATAAACTCCTCATCCTGTGTGGGTAAGCCCAGACGTCTGCAACTGCACGTATTCYCTGCCAGCCAGTTCCCACAGACAAAACCTGCTGCCTGCTCGTTAGGCAGAGGGRCTTTGCTGAAGGATTCCCAGGTTAAATGGCCCTTGGGGAATGGGGATGTTTGTGGAGATTCACAAAATGGGAAGAGAGAGCGGCACTTTGAGGCTGGGCAGYTCCTGGCATGCATGTCCTGTTCATGGATGGTCGTGCTTCCTGTCCTGTGTGCCAGYAGGATACAGAGGAAGGAATAAGCYGYTTTTTTTTTTTCCCCTCTGGATTTGTTCTAGCATGCCACAGGAATGCATGGCTCACCACCAGCCACTTGCAAACAGTAGAYCAACATGATTTATCAAAATCAGTTTTAAATCATGACACTGATCTGTCAGTCAGCAGTCCCAGAGGAAAGTTTTTGCAGCCCTCCCAGACCCTTTAAGATCCTTGACATGAAATGCAAGGCTTCCTGAGCTGTCTCCTGACCTTTCTTGTAACCTCCCTCTCAYAAGCCATTATTCTTCACACACTGGGCCCAGGCAGCAGAGCCCATCAGCACCTGTCACAGAAGAGGTCTCGCCTTAAAACTCACCGGCTGTCATATTTCAAACCAGCTCTTTATCAGAGGAGACCAAAGTAATGCCAARAAAAGATCTAAGGAGGTATGTGTAAGAAGGAAAAACATCTTTTCAKTTTTCAGGACAAATGGGTAACTWTAACTACATTTCATAGTTACCCTGKTTTTGCTGGAGTAGATTTCAGACTGGGTTGCAGTGCCTTCCTTTGCAAATCTATTTTCCATATCCATCACAGGSTCTGAAAACCAGTACAACTGAGCTCAACCTCTACCCACTCACCCACTATTCTAATGCCTCTGATACTCTGAAAAGAGTAGCCAAATTTGGGCTGTATCCAGAGCCCACCAAAAAACCTAATGGGGATTCAATAATTAATACAAGCACACAACTGACAAACTCACTGGTAAGGGCTTCATCCAAAAAGCTCCTTCATAAAGAAGAACTGCCCTAATTATATGAATTCTCTAATAGTTCAATACATGCTGAAATCATTTCAGTAGGCATAAAAAGACGTTTTGTGAGATTAACACTTAAACAGATTGGAAACATCTGGCTTTGGAAAGTGGATTGGTTAGACAGCAGCTTTTGCAGGGCTTTGCAGGGTTATTTTCCCCTTTGGATTAATCTGCTCAGCTACAGAATAAGTATTTTTCTGACCTGACAGCAGAGACAATATTAATAGTTTCTAATTCTTTAGTCAGCAGAACAATAAGGCGAATGCATGCTTGGGATTGGATAAAGGGGAGTCTTTATGATCCTCCAGCATCCCTTTAAATTCTCCTTCTGTCACTTGCAACAAAACAGGCACTTTTTGGTATGGAAAACACATGGCACACAAAGAAAAAGGAAAAATAAGCCTGCCACCTTTTAAAGGCAGAACTGCACTCAGATTTATGGGGTTGTGGCTAAGGAACAGAATAACAGCTGATATCTTTTTATGGGCGATTGGGAAAAAGCAAATGTATTTCATATACCATTACGTACTATTATACAATGGTTAGTCATCTCAAAGAGATATTAGATGGACTTTTTTTTTTCATTAAAATGCCATTAACAAAACAAATGGGTGGGAGGAGCCATTGACTGGGTAGTGGTAAATGACCTGATCACAGGTGAGTAATAATAATTGTGCATCAGCAATGATCAGTGCCGACTTGACAGATAGCTCAGATTTGACCGGCAATATTTGGCATCAAACCTCATTTCTATGCACCCAGCTTCCTGCCTTCTATCTTTATCACCCAGTGCATTTTCTTTTCTGAGAGCAGGCTGATTGCTACTAATCTTCCAGCCTGTAACCTAATGCTCTCTCTTTAAATGAAATCCCCATATTGTTGATAAAGAGTCATTGTGTTCGCTTATCTCCCTCCTCTCCAGAAGTGATAGCAGTAAATCTGACTTCTCAATTAACCTGTGCTGAATTAGAATCTTTATGATCAAATTGGTGGATGTCAATTTTCTTTTTTTTTTTGTAATCTGGACTGCTTGGAACTCAGTGGGAATTAGGATTTGTGAATCTCACCAGAGCCTCTTTCTGCATGTCAGATTGCTGTGGTGTACACAGATGAGAAGCCATTTTCCTGTCATTCTTACAAATTGCTTCTCTTCCTGAAATTTTCGAAGGAGGAATGAACGTGGCATTGTGTTGTAGGGAAACAGAAATGGGATCATTTACACCATGAAAAACTAATGGATGTTTCACAGATGTAGCAAGCAAAGGCGAGTATAGCACAGATCTGTCTGTGAGGCAGGAGCCAGACCCTCTACAAATTCATTACAATTATTATTTTAAATGTATTTTCTGGGATGCAKTGTTATGCATTGACATGTGAGAATGAAGACATTCAAAACTCAGTATACTTATGTCATCTGTATATTTTCCAGAACGGYCTTTTCAGATGAAAGTAATCTGTGGCTCACAGATGCCACATCCCATATGGGAATCTCATCAAAGGTTRAGGAAAAATTGAATGAGGCAAGAGAGGCAAGAATTTCCAACCAAGCTGGAGGGAGAGGCTGGTGGGCTGCTGGGCTGGGAGCACATCCAGCCCTCCAGCCTTGACACAGCCCCATCAGCCTGGGCTTTCCTTTGCTCTGCTCCACAGGGGATTTCTGGTGTAGGGACATTCTCCTGCTCCCATGGCAGCTTTACAAAACCTGGTGTGACACACYGTCTTTCCTGAATGTCTTTGAGTTAAAGTAGGGCTTAACCTGGCTCACTCAAATTCCTTGGCATTTGACATAGATAARCCAAGTTTAATTACAGAATGTTTAATTAGAGGTTGTATCTAAGATCATCAAAATGTCTCCTACTTAAAAAAGCACATAAATTTCATTAAAATATGGATACCTAAGAAAAGAGATTTAGAGGCTAAATGGAAGCCCTGTCATTACTGCTTCATTTCCTCACTGCTGTTTGAGTTTTGACGGGAAGGGCATTGGCAGATGAGCCTACTCTGATTAATACAGTTCTGTTTAAGATTTCACCTATAATTATCCCCTGTAGGAACATGAGGACCTGGCCAGGTTTAAATCAGCATGCTTCAGATATCTCCTTTATTCACCAYAGAGATACTTCAAATATTTTTCTTGTTCAAACAGGGATGTGCAGCTTTAGTTAATCTAGACTGTGTTTATCTGGCAAAAGAAAGCCTGCTCTGACACACAGAAAGGTGATCTGTAATCTCTCCGTTACAGATTAAAGCACAAACYAAAACTAATGCCATAAAATAAAAACTGGCTGAATACAAAAGTTGTGCCAGAGTACACACTTGCACTGACTCCCATGTGCAAGATGTGCTGTAAAATTCCAGTTCAGAAATGCAGRCTTCTCCAAAGAATACTCCTTTGCTGAAAATTTCAACAAATGCTTTCTCTTCCCATCCAATATTTATGTTTTCCTTATTAGATTCTGTTTAAATTCCCATTATTTCAGGACTGTCTTGTAATGTTTGCACAGTATTTCAAAGCACCTTCCAGTTAAAAGACATTAARGTAATCTATGATACTATAAATAAGAGGCTTTTTTAAGAAAGTCCTTGAGTCATTTTGCTGTAATGACAGCAGGGCTCATTAAACAGCTGCATCTCCTGCACACATTGGGGACATTTTCAGTGCCTGCAGTTTGTGACAGCCCCCAACRTGACCCCTGGGAGCAGGGTAGGAACAGAGCTGGGGGATGTAAATTGGATTGCAAAAGGAGCAGAGTGTCAAAGAGCAGCCCAAGCAGTGCCTCAATGTTCCCTTCCTCAGCTCGTGCCACCCYGCTGGGCYCAGCAGGGTGACATTGTCCWGGGCATGGCAGCCACGTGCACAGTGTGGCTTTTCCTGAAGGAAATCCCACAGCTGTTTTGTCCAGAGCCTCCCAAGCAGYGTTGGTGTGGCAGCACCTTTCATATTGGCACACTTAGCTCTGTGTTTCACCTGTGCTGGTTTTGGGGATTTATCTCACCCAGGTACCAGGTCCAGGGAGATCAGACTTGCTCTGAAGGGCCATTTCCTCCTCCTGCTGTGGTTGCTCACAGCTGAGAAGCCAGTTGAGCACTTGTTCAAGCTGCTGAAAGTTCAACTCATTATGGTGCAGAGGCAAATCATTCCAGTCAGTACATCCAGGCACACTGGGGTTTGATTAGAACTTTGTAATTTGCCACTGAACAATCTGGACTGAATTTGTGTGCAAGTCATTTCACAAGGTCTGAGGGGTTGTATCCTCCATGAGTCGCTGAACACAGGTGAACTTTTATAAAATATTGTTCCTTCAGCCCTTCACTAAGTGTGTACAGAATACCAAGCTTCCAGGCTGCTGAATTAAAGCTGTAAATTTGASCTGTCAAAGCCAAGAGATGTTGGAGCAGGCAGCAGGTACCTTTATGACATTTCCTTATTACAAGCACTGAGATGCAATTGTTCATGGAGGGCATTAAATCAAGTTGTGGACAGAAGCAGTGACAGAAACCCCCCAGGTTCCTGCCTTACTGCAGGCACTGCAAAGTGCTCACAATTAACCTGCGTGGCTGGAGAGCTGCTGAGAGGGGATGCTTTRCTTTTGGATGGATTTTGTTGTCCCAAATTTAACTGTGCACTGTGACACTGACCAATTGTGGTTACCTTAATGAACTAAAGCCTGTGGAGCTGATTCCATCAGGCTTGCAGGTCAGCAGCTGCTGCTCTGCCTGGGTGCTCCACTGAGCTGCATCCTCCCAAAATGGCATCAGGCTTGGAAGAGCAACCACCGTGTCCAGAGACACAGGAGAAAGAACAGATTGATCAAATTAATGATGCTAGAAGGGTACTCCTGTGCTGAGCAGGTTACAAGGCTGTTGGTTGTATCTTACATGACCCACAGCAGATCAGCAGGTGCAGTGATTCTGACAGGAGCTCACCTGTCTGCACTGAGTGAAAGGTTTGGGGTGGACACATCCCTGGGGACAGCAGAGGTAAACACAGAGCTGTCAGACTCACTCAGCCAGGCCATGGCTTCCCATCAGAGCCATTTACTTGGGCTTTGTTGTTAATTGTTCCACTCATCGCTTCTTTGTAGTCCAYCAAATTTAATTCTGTCCGTGTATCCAGTAATTACACATTCCTGTTTTTATGCAGGGCTAATAGACCACCTAAGGCTTTGTGTAAATTAGTTAATGTTTCCTCCTGCAAAGCTGCCGTTTGTCCTGTGTTTTGATGGCAGGTGCAAAATCTTCCTTGCAAAAGCATATGGAGAATCACTGAGGTACAGCAACTGTTTATGGGTTTTTCAAGGACAGGGTTAAAGGATCATGTTCGTTATGATATATATGAGCACAGGGTTTATTTTATATTTCTTCTGTAGCCTGAAATGACTTAAAATTGCTGCTGAGAAAGCAGATACCTCAGAGGAAAAATATAAGGGATAGGGAGGCAAAATAATAATTTCAGGAGGTGCTTAAGCCAAATGGGAATGGTGACAGTGAGCAAACAGCCTAAAAGGAACATGGAATGTTGTCTGGTTTGCCCTGAAACACAAACTTGTGGAGCAAAGTTTTTAGGCTGGCTGCATAAAAATAAAAGATTCTGTAGGGAAAGATAAACTGGAATTGTCAAATATTAATCTGCTAGTCACACTGCAAGAGAACTGTKATTCTTTGTAGATAGCTGGGGTCAAAACCTGGCCTAATGAGGTTGGTGGCAACATTTCTGTTGACTCAGTATGTGCAGGATTTCATTCTAATTCTTTAACTGTTTTTATTTCCTGTAAATAATCCCGCCTAGGGCTGAGGAACATTTTTAAGTGAGGGCTTATTCTTCAGTGCTTAACTATAATACATTAATAAATCAGTAGCCAAACTAAATAACTACTGGTTTTCAATTATGTTTCAGCCTTCTCATTTATTTCTGGTTTTCCTCTTACTCATGCTGAAAACAACTCCAAAATGCACATTTTCTGGCAATTTTGAGATGCCCATAAGAAGGGTAACAGATACTCACTTCTCCATCAAGCAAAGCACAGCCTTAGTTCAGCTTTGGTTCCCTTCCTTTCTGCTGATCCCATGAAATTGAAAAAGCAAGTGGAAAAATATCAAAAGATCCCATCACATTTTCTCCAGTTTAAAGTACTRACTATCATGTTATGCAAAAGCCTGAGGTAAGCCTCAAAGCTGGATCTCTTACATGGCAATTTCCTTGAAGAGTTGTTGGATCACRTTTTTGTAAGGTTTTCTTCTACACGAGTATTTTATTGCGTCTGTTTATCCCAGTAACCTGGAATTCATTTATCTGACRAAGATATTTCCATGGCTGAGCTTCCAAACACACAGAGAAAAATATGGCACATCTGCTTTTCGTTTGAGCTTTCTGTGGCTAATTTAAAAATGAACACCAAGAGAAATACGTGTCAGACATATGGGATTCACCTCGTTACTAGCAAACTCCCAGCTCAGAATATAAAATAAAATCTGAAATAAAGATTTCAAATGCCACACTGTGAACTTCTAGGYGGCAACAACTGTGCCAAACCATGGAATTAATATGGCTCTGATGGAGTGGAGTGAAGGATTGCAATCGATGGGCAGCTTCTTGGGTAGCAAAAAAACAGACAGGGATTTAGATCAGCTGGTGAAAAATCCTTTAAATCTTCCAACTTGTTCCCAAGTCTCCTGCACAGTTATCAGATACCACAGCTGAGGCTTCGTGTCCTCCCCTGAATGGTGCATCAGAGCAAGCAGCAGAGATGAGTTTGGGAGCTCAATGCATTTGYAGTCTCTAAAATGGATGTGGGGCCTCTTTCAGCCTTGGTCAGACAAACCCCTAATGGAACTGGGACCAAGAACAAGTGCTGTTGTGTCCTGGTGTTGTGCTGAGACATGGGGTTTTTTTCTTAGAGGGAAAATGAGTTAAATGAATGGAAACTTTTGGCCCCTGATGGCTGATGTGTGCATTTAGGGTTCATCATTTGGCCTGCCTAAATGCACATCACTGCTGCCAGAACAAATGAGTATTTCCCTGATTAATCAGGAGCCCTCAGGGAACTGCTCTTTCTGTACATATATTATGATCATTAAGGAGARCCTGACTATTCTGTGTTGTTGCAAGATGTGGAAAATGCAAAGCAAATTGTGCAAACTACGCTCTGTTTATTGGACACATTTCTCTGTATCTCTTTCAGTAATGGTGTAATTCAGTACCCTGAGATGACAAATGATGTATTTGAGTTCATTTTCCCGTGCTGTCCCATAAATGTTATTAACTCAAACATTTAAATGCAGGGAGGTGGAAATGCTGGCACTGCTCCCTCAGCATCCTCACAGCCCCAGGGCTTGGACTGAGCAACAGAACAGGAGCAGGACAGAGCATCGAGCCCTTTACTCTGTCTGAAAGCACACCTTTCACTTTGCAAACAAATTATTCGTTAAATCACATCTGACAGGCTCCAGAGGAATTGCTGTGGGAGCAATGCTGGAGTTTAGGGGGAAGGTGTGGCTGTGTGTTCACCTGACAATCAGGGGGTTTGTCCCACCCAAACAAGTGTCTCACCATGGTATGGCACTGGACACCTAAATTAAATTAATTTTAATTTACATATTCATTCTACTGGCACAACCACCTCATTCTGGTACTGCATAAGGCTTGTGGAAGTCTTTCTATTAATGCTCTTCTCACMTGAAAGAGAATTTGTCTGATATTGTCCTCTGCTGGGCCTACATTGATTTATTTTTTTAAAATTTGCAAATATATGATGAAGTGCTATTGAAAAATTAGAAAAAACAAATCATCATGGAGCACATCATGATAGATAATGTTTCAAATGCTGGCTAAAGCCTACGTGAAAGGAGAKAGAAATATGCATTTTCTGATTACAAGACCTGAGTTTAGAAATTGGCTTCACTACTCTGACCCCCTGGACTGAAGWGCACTGCTTTTCTGGCACTCTCACAAGTTAACAAGGTCATCTGCACTCCCAGAAGAAACTCAGAATTCACATCTGGAGCTTCARCAGATAAAAAAGAGAAGAAGGATACTGATTTGCAGTTTCTTTACATAAAAATATATTCAGGGAAATACTGGGATCTTATCACTGTGGTTAGGGTCTTAAGTAGTTCATTTATTAAGGAAGTTCAATGTTTATATAAGCATTTCAGCTACCCTTAAAAAAGAAAATCTAGAAAATACAAAAWGTTCAATGTCAAAAAATCCACAGCAGAGCTATTCTTGTATTAATAAAACAATGGGAATAATAGAGATGTCCTTGAGAGTAACTCTTTCTTACAGAGATAAGSTGGTGATTAATGGGAAGTTTGTTCTTGCCAGAGGTGGCTTTCAAGTGTGAGTAAATAAATAGTAYGGGCCCATTCTTGCAGACTACCTACCATAAATATTATTAATCTGGTAATAGGAAGCTGTAATACTGCTGGCTATTCTGAGGTTAAGATTCTGAAAACACCCTTGCCCCTAAGGTTATTTTGTTGATGATGTCATTTACTATGATGCCACAGGAAAACAAATGGCATTGCAACCAATTCAATTCGGTTTTAAAATAATTTCCAGGATAGAATGCTAATTTCTGACGGTGTCGCTGCACCTGGTCAAAATCAGCCAAAGATCTTAGCCTCAAGGAATGGAACAGCCTTTGTGAAGCTGCATTTTAAACCTCAGAGAGTGCTGGAGCAAATTAATATRGGTTCTGTCCAGTGGCACATGTGCTGCAGCAGCTGGACTCCCCCTAAGCACTCAGTTGGAAGCAGGACATTGCCAGGGGGCACCAACCTCCTGCAGTTCTCCTCAGCCTGAAGTTACTTGCACAAGAGACAGAGGATTTSAAATGCAGCCTTAACCAGAAATAGGAAAAAAAAAACCCTCCTCCACACAGACATTCAATTGTCCCCATGGTTTATTTATGCATTTTGGACTTCATGGCCCAAATTTATGAACTAAGTTATTCTGTCAAGAAATATAAATGATGATAATTTGTTAGCTGCATCACTTGGATAATTGTATAAAAGTGTAATAAAATTATTGAAGGGATTTATTAACCTGATGAAGTAATTAATTAAATCCTTCAAATGCATTAATGAAGAAGGAAGTGTGGGCCTTTTGGTATAATTGGAGATGGGAAATTGTGCAGCTGGRCCAACCTGATAAGAAGGATCAGATACCCCAAACCATTTTTATTTAGCTGGAAACATGGGGCATTTCTATCACTACTCTGGATTTCTCCACGTTTTTCTAGGTTGATCTGCCTCAGAGCTCCACTGTGTTTTTTTGTTTTACTACTTTATTTCCAGCAGCATTGGACTAAATCAACCTCTTGTGTGAGATGGGCTGGGATTCTTTAAGGTAGATCTGTKCTGTTAACTGAGTGGTGGCTGGAGCAGCATAACCAGCCCAAGACAGTTCTGAGCATGTTTTAAGAGTTGCTGGGTAAGATTTGGCTAAGAAACCCAGGGGTCAAACATGGCTGAAGTCAAAATATCAGGTGTGCTGTGCTGATTGATTTGCACAGACAAATCCCCTGTTCAAGGAAACAAAAAACTGGATGTCAAAAAGAGGGTGGGAGAGGATGGATCAGAGTGCAACGAGCACCTGAGGATCAGCCCTGGGATTGCCTGCCGTGTTTCCAGGCAGATTTCAGTGAAGCAGCAGTTGCTATCCCATTTTCTATCTGCAGAGGATGCATATCGTTCAAGCCAGAGTTGATTCTATTTATAAGGTTCTCAAAGGGCAGGAAAAGCACTGAATGGGTACACCTGCACTATTCCAGTGTGCAGCATCAAAAAGCTGCCAAGCACT
Organism: Malurus melanocephalus; assembly: GCF_030028575.1. Taxonomy (NCBI): domain Eukaryota; kingdom Metazoa; phylum Chordata; class Aves; order Passeriformes; family Maluridae; genus Malurus; species Malurus melanocephalus. The sequence continues at coordinate 418,144 of NW_026623394.1, forward strand.
CAGGGAGCATCACTGCTGGAGGTGCTGCTATAACCCACTTCAGCAGGACAGGGTCTGCATATGGCTACAGCTGTGTGGCACCTGGGCTGTGAGRGGGGGAGCTTTGGAGCAGACAATTATTTCCAACATTACTCGTGGTGTGGCTGATTTATGGTGGGCTGGAATCAGCAGCGTGAAATGAGGGTTGTTACAGAACTGTTCTTTATGATCAGGTGGTGGCACGTGAGCTTCTGCTGACTGATGACATTCACAGGACTAGGACATCTGAGAAACAGAAAACTCTGCTTTCAACCCCCTGTCAAGCAGTTTTTATGAGGAGATTTGAAAACATGCAATTTGTGTCTTCCTGGTAGTCYCTGTGCCCTGGGAAAACTGCAGCTGGTCTTTGTAGCTTAAATCAATTAGGAGAAGGATGTAGGATGTCTTTTTTGTTTTAGGCATGTATTTTTCATGGTTGCATTCCAGATAAAATGCTGTTGTGTCAGGGATTCTAATCACCTTTCAGCCATATATGTAAAATACGTGTCTCTGAAAGAGGTAATGAATGTGATATCCCTGAGGCTTGAAGACTGCTGGGATGTGAAGTGCAGCTGTAATGAAGTGAGACGTGGGCATTATTCTCAGACCTCCCACCACCACTGCCTCGGCTGCCAGTGTGCGAGACAMGGCAGAGAATGGGCAAAGTCAAAATAAATTCAGTGTACAACACTTTGCAATAAGGTCACCTCTGGTGGAAGGCTGGTGTTTAATGGCCACCAGCTTCATTATAAATCTGTTTTCATCAATGTCTGTTCTGCTTAAATTGTGAGTCTTGAGAGAGGTGAAAAGATTGATTTAAAACAGACCTGTGGGCTGAGCGGGTGGGGAGGAGAAGGGAGCRAATGTGTCATGTCAAATCATGACATTTCAGGTGATCTACACATCACTGCCTGCCTTTTGGACCTCAGCCCCTGTTCTAAATAGCTATTTAAGAACTTGGATTTGACAGGCAGAGCAGGAGCCAAGACCCACTGCAGGCTGGGCAGCATCTCYCCTTCCCAGGTGAGCTGGCTCCAAAGGAAAAAAAGATAAATGTATCTGTTCCCTCACTCCTTCCAGCTGCACTTGACCCAAGCTGACACTGATCCTTGCTAGAGAATGCATCAGATGGTGGGTGGAAGCTGCTCTTGTTCTCAGCCAGAAGATCACAAGAAAAAGCATTRATTTAAATTTTCAGTCATCACTTTCATTCCCTGCTTGTGCGGAAGAACATACCAGTTTTGGCAAGGATAGGTTAATTAAGAAGAGAAGCAAAGCGTTTGCCACCCTTCTTTCTATTTGTAGAAAGGGAGTTGCACAGTTAAGTAATGTGCATTGCTTAGAAAATGTGTCCCATGTTATGTTTACCTAAAATAGAACAACTGAAATATGCACTTTTTATTAGCACTTCTTAACTGTTGAATAAAATGTGACACAAAGATAAGGGAATACAGGCACATTACAGGCACGATACATTCTGAACATGCTGCTCTCAGCTAAAGAATCCAACACTTAAATATGTCAATATTATATTATTAGTCTGCTTCTGTGTTTGCTGCTCTAAGAGAGATGAAGTGAGCATGATTTAAATAATTTAAAAAAAATAAATAGAAAATCTATGTAATTATTGAAGCAGTAAAAAAGAGGAAAATCATAATGGTTTCCAAATGAGAGTGCATCTGACAGTCCCCATTTCTTAGTTCTCTGACTCTTGTAAAATTCTATGTAGCAAGCTGCTATTTTGAGAAACATTAGCTCTTGTCTCTCTTTTACAGTCTGCTAAAGAGGCTGTATTTCTCCTAACCTTGCAGATGACAAAATGCACTCCTTCACCACAGTCTACACAGTGCTAGATCATTTCAGGCTTTTTGAGTAAATGACACGCAACTCTATAACTGTATGATTAGGCCCATAGATTACCAGATTACAGCCATAAATCTTCACCATAGCTACCACTCTCTTGGCAGAAATAGTCAAGTTTCATCATTTGTCCTCATGTAGAAAACACGCTGTGAAATGCAGCCTCAAAGGTCACCGGGATGGCATTTCCTTTTGTGGCCCTTAATAAACTTGCAGCTAATGCAGTAATTACCAAGCCCAATTACCTCCGTGATGGCTTCAGAGAATTTCTTTTCCTAAGTCTGGATAGTCAGATTCCACTCCCTTCAGTTAATAGCTGAGATAGATTCAGCTATTCTTACAATTGTTGGACATTTCTATAACAGGCTATTTGTAGAATGAGGGCCTGAGTGAGGGAGCTGTGCCAACARAACCTGAACAGGATATTTAAGTGGCATTTATGTGTGAAAAAGCTGCATGGACACCCTTATTTCCATGCTAGCTTTTTAAAAAAAATTGCGTTCACATCTAAATCCGAAGAAACTGAAATGGAAAACATTGCCCAGCTTTTGATATACACATATTTCGCCATAATTTTGCATCTATGTACATATATAAAAACACAAGTTACTATGCCTGATGTAGTTCCTTAGCTTGTGAGCTGGAGTCACASACTCAGCATTTCTTCAAACACTGAGTTTGGAGATATTGTACAAACGAATCCATTCCCTTTGTTAGCTACAAAGGGGTTTGACAAGCTACAGAGCTCTCGTTATAACTACATTTATATTACAGCTGCAAAGTGCTAACTTGTGAGTTGCACCGTTTAGAAAAGCTAGGAAAGGAACTGCTATGATCTACTTCTTTGGCAACAGTCCAGCACTGATAGAAGCTCCTCAAATCACAACATGTTTGACTGAAATGACGCCAGTGGAATAATTCTTTACAAAGAAGAGCTAAACTGTGATACGTTAGAAGTGGCTGTGCCATTATTAGGAGTTCCAGCTCTTTATTCAGTTACAAAGGAAGGCAGTTACATCTTTATAYCAAGCATATGGGCATTATTATCCCTTTTCCCTGCTCTTCCCTTTGGTTTCCACAGAGGGAATAATTGCTAGGGCTGCTTCCAAGAGTTTGAACTCCAGGTACCTGACATGCACCTGCCATGAGTTCAGCAGAGCAGAATGGCATTTAACAGTGTCCCTGTTTGCCTCATCCTCCAAAGTTCTGTTGTTATAACAGTAGGATTTTGTCTGTTTCTTTTATCTTTGAGAGGTCACTTTCCTGCTTATTTTACAGTCTCTTTCCTGCTTATTTCATTTATATATAATAGGCATTTAAAATGATGCCTGCTGATTTTAGATCTATTTCAGCTCTCCCCAAATTACTCTGGGTAATTCCTCCTTTCCTGAAGTAGTCAAAAAGAAATCACTTATTTTTGGATAAGCCTAAAATTCCATCTTGWTTCTATTTGTACTCTCATGTGCAGCTATTACTAACAAGAACCTTGGATCTTATTTAGCACCATTTTCAAGAGATAGATATGGAAGAGACATATAAGTACCTCCTGTTATGTACAAGGTAATTTATCCAAAATAGCCCAAATGTAGGAATCCTCCAGGCATGCTACAAAAATATTTGCTTGGGAAGAGGGCTGGGAAGTACTGAGTATAGGTAGCCAGGTCAGTAGGACAAGAAGTGATTTTTTTAAGATGTCTGGCTGTGTTAGTGGCTGCCAGGTTTTCCCCGCTAACTGTATTTCTGGCTTGATGTTCAGCTGTCTGTGGCTTTGGATCAGCACCTGCTTTTTCATTTAAAATGATGTAAGTGAAATCACACAAACATGAAGAAAAGCTGGAGAGGAGCTAATAAAATTATTAGGTTAATAAAATGTATGAACCTGAGAGGAAATGTGTTATTCCAAGTCAACTGATTGTGAATATGAAGAACTGCCAGATTTAATAAGGGAGGTAATGGATTATATGTAAGRGGAAAATCCTTGATGAGATGAGTGAAAATTGCTTTGGTAGATTAAGTTCTGTCAATAAAAATCTTCCAAGAAGACATAAGACTGTGATAATCTGTAATAGGGCTGGAATAATACCCTTGCTTGCCTGTGATTCAGCTCTAATTCCAATGATTGTCTGGTATTTCACACAAGCTTGCAATTAATCCGTCATTGTCACAAGTATCAGGAATATAATACACTCCTAAAGTAAGCAAATTAAATTTGTAAGACAAACTAATCTTCTTATAGCAGGTAATTTCAGGAAGAGAATTCATGCACACAGCATATTTTACTACTATACATCACCTAAATGTATTAACGAACACAATAAAATAAARCAGCTTTTTTTGTTCTCTACATTCTGATCCACCTTTGGATTTCCATCCATTTCAACATTTGTACAGAAGGATAAACATAAGCTTAGCCAAGTTTAAATATTCCTGCTTCACAATACAGAAAACTATTCCATTATTGTGTTTCATATGTTGGAAGCTCCATCAGTCTTTCCAAAAGAAGTGGAATGGAAATTGTCTTTTTTTGGTCATTGTATCTAAGAGTGCTGTACATTGGTGCCCTCTGCACACACTCCAGAGAACTGCATTGCTTTGCTTTGGTTTAAAAKCAACTTGAAAATGGTGTGATAGATTTAAATAATTGAACAGTTTTACAGRAGCCTAATGAAATGAATAAACCATTGCAGTGACAAAGAGTTATACATTATTAATTTAAAAGTAGCAGAAAATGCTATTTTCCYCAACTAGAAGTGTCATTGATTTAGTATTTTCACTAACAATTTACAATTTTTTCCTACAAAAAGCCCTGCTTTCCCTMAAAWGAAGTGTYCTCCTTTCAAATAATATCTTATTCYTATTRAAGTTACATTATTTAGAAATAAAYCAATTGAGAAACCTACTTTTTAAAAATAAAAACTGGCCTTGGCCAGCAAAGCCTTCAGAGGAGAAACTGCCATTTACCATCTGGCTGTAGGATACCAGGGAAGCAAAAAGAGGATGAGGGTGAGACTGTAACAGTTTGGGATTAGAAAGTGGAAATAAAACATGACTTACTGTTGTGCTTGGCCTTGTCTCTGGGCTGCTCTGCCATCAGCAGTGGCTGTGAGTTACTGCAGAGGGCTCAGGTGAGGAGGAACCTAGCAATAACAAATACCTGAGTGGCACATAATAAAAAACAACAACAAAAAAAMSMWTTTTTAACCAGACCTAATAGCTGATGGGAGATTCATCAAATGATCAAGCCATGTTAGAAAAGAGGTCAACTGTGCATTTTGCCAGCAAGTCCCCTCACACTCCAGAGGTTTCATGTTGCTGAACAGACCCAAATATGTTGTYTGGCCTCTTCACCTTGTGTGACAGCAGGATTACACCACACAGAACCGTGAGATGCACTCACTGCTGCATTCTGACACCTTTGAAAGTGATRTTTGTTGTTGGAAAGCCGTGCAGAGGCTTAAGTGTTATACGAGGAGCCTAAATGGAGCCCCACTGTTTCTTTGTGTGCTGTCCCAGCTCGCTGTGCTGCTGACAGACAGCACCATTAAGCAGTCATTAGCACCATGCCTGAAAGCTTGGCTTCTGCTGATCATAACGGGGCCATTCAATATCTGGAGCCTTTGTAAGAAAGAGGGCACCTAAATGAGAATAATGAGGTCATTCCATGACATGCCTGAGGATATGAAACCGTGGGTAACTTTTTAGCCCGTTTGATATGTGAACGCATACATTCAGCTGCGACAGATTATTTCTAGCCTTGGAAAAAAATAAAGCTGCTTCCATTAAATCACACCATGCAACATCAGCAMCGAGTGGTAATCAAAACACTGTAAAACACAGCCTTCAAAACAATTCTGTGTAACCCAATCAAAAAGAAAACATGTATGGAACAGATATGTGAAGCAGAGCAAGAGGTTGAGACAGTGTCAGAAAAACAGTGAAATTTAACAGTTAGGAAAGGATTTTATGACTAAAAGGATTGTTTCCAAATCTGCGTATTTTTTTTTCACCGAATGAGATGCTATTTTGGCTTTGAAAAGATGAACACATTGAAATTTTAATTTTAGACCTTCTTCTTGCTTAGAGCAGTGGCTTTTTCTTGTAAAACTAGCTYACTTTCCAAACATTTCACAGAAGGTTTTGCACCCTGGGGCTATTTCAAGATTCCTCATGCAGTGGAGCAGTCTGGAGCTGTGCTGAGCACCCTCTGTGCACCACAGGCTCTTGGGCAGCCCCGWGTTCCACGTCCCAGCTGTGTCAGAGTGAACCTACAACTGCACAGGTACACATGTTAACAGGGTTTAGTTTGTGGATCAGCTCTGTGGTTTAACACTCTCACTCTGCTTTACAATAGCAGTAGGAAAAGTCTCCCTGTTTTGGAGTTGTTTCCTATGTTTCTGCCATCCAAGGAGGTGCTCTGGGAATTTTCCTGGGTGTGGCAGTGTCAGGTCACTCTCAGGTTGTGTTGGCCCTTAGCTCCTTTTTATCTTTTGGGAAAGCTCAGTGACCTTTACTGAACAAGATGACAGAATCATGKAATAGCTGGAGTTGGAAGGGATCTGTAAAGGTCCCTCTGGAGTGAGCAGGGATGTCTCAACCCGATAAGATTGCTCAGAGCCCTGTCCAACCTGACCTTGGATGCTTCCAGGAATGGGGCATCCACCACCTGTTAGAGTAATTWGTGCTGGTGTTTTACCACAGTCAAATAAAAAATTTCTTCTTTCTATCTACTTTGAATGCACCCTGTTTCAATTTGAAACTACTAGCCCTTGTTCTGTTGCAAGAGATGTGTCTGGTTTAGCTTCATTTTTACTGTATTTTCATTTTATATTGTTTTAGTGGTGTCACAAGTGTGCAGTTAAGGGACACCTGCATAATATGACTTACTCGTTTGTATTCAGCTCCAGCATGTTTGGTTCCTGTCAGGTCCTAAATGCAGGAGCACAGTGCCTGAGAGCTCAGATCTTTGAGCTCTCCCTGCCCTGGGCACCCTCAGCAGGTGCAGCTGCCTGAGGATCAGGAATTGTGAGCCTGGCTCAGGATGCTGCTTGTGCTGGGAAGGACTTTCCCCTTACTGGCTTCTGCAGCATCTTCACCCACCTTGTGCCTGGAAAGAGGCAAAGGCCACAGCAACTACAGCAAAATTATTCCCTGAGGTTTAAAGGAGAGAGGGTGGCTGTTGGAGCAGGTGAAATTCTTGGCTTTCAGAGAGTTTCACTTCTTGGAAGGCAGCTTCTCTTTGTACCCATACATGAGATGCCCAGAGGGAAACAGACTGSCAAGTTTGCTGCTGCTCCAATTTCTCTCCTTTTAAATTTCCATTTTCTTCATCTTATTGTTTTCTACAAGGGATTAACTCAGCAGTTCCATTTGGAATAGAAGGAAAGGTTTAATTCAAATTATTCAGGGACTTTACAGGCTGTGTGTTGAATTTTTTTACTTCATCTAGCCCTCAAGCTTATTAAAGTGTTTTTAATTAAAAAAGATTAATGAGTGATTGCCCTTTTTTAGTGGATACTTTTAAGATTAAGTCTCTCCAATATTATAATTGGAGTAATATGCACATGCCTTACCTGAAAGGCAATTACAGACACAGAAAATAGCATGTAGTGTTTGTTTTACAATCTTAATGTTTCATTAGATGTTTGCTGGTTMTGAATTATCTATCAGCTCAAACATAACTGTTAATTCTGATTGCTGCTGTTCTTGAATCACTACCCTGAATTTCAACAAAACACTGTTCTGGAAAAATGGGAAGAGAGGAAAAGGGACTGCTCTATGGTATTTTTTCAGTACATAAAATAAAGCCTTTTAAAATACAGTAAAGATTTTAAATACAGTGGTAATTGATTAGCAGAAAGGACAGAAGGGAAAATATGGTTTCTCAGTGTTCTCTCAAACAAGAGGTGATGTAACCCCTCACATCAGCCTGGTTCAGCCCCTCTTCACTTCCAAGGTGGGCAGAATCAGGCTCCAAGTGTTGTTCCTGGAGAATTTTAATGCATCTTTATTGTAGTTACGATTTATACCTTGGGCAGTCTCATTTTCAAAGTTGGAAAAGTGGTTCTGCTGTTGATTCAATATCTGAAGTTGATATTTGAGTCTGATATAAATTCCTCAAAGACTAAAATCTGTGAAATTCTATCAAAAGCCAATGGATAATGCAGGGTAATTGCAGGAGGCAAGTCTGGCTTTCCAATGTCAAGAGACATAAAATAAATGAAAAGATAAATTCTGCTGGTTTTCATCAATGGGTCAAATGCAGAATGTTTTAARCAATTTGAGTCTGTATTTATGAGTCTCACAGTATCAGAACCTCATCAGAGGAATCCGAAAATCTACATTTGAACTCTTTCATTGGAAGTTTCTATTTGGCAGAACAAAGTAATTGTTTATCTCAAGCACAAAAATGCTGTTGAGAAGAAAGTGAMGCTGGTTTGGAATCTGCAGACTTAGGAATTCTTCTCCTCTGGATTCCATTGTGTCTGAACCACCTTACTTTTTACATGGCCACATAATTTGGATCACAGCGTTTCTGAAGTTATTTAATGGCAAGAGCTCTCATGAAAAAAATCCCAACTTGCTGCCTTGTCACACCACTGCTATCCATAAGAGGTAATTATGAAAAGAAAGATAATCTGCCAATCACAAGGGGGTTTTATTAGCTATGACTTTTTCCATTGATTTTAATATAATATATATATTTACCTTTCTAAAAAAAGGACTTTTTTTTCAAAAGGAATTAATGTTTGATAATAACTGGTGTGATTTTTTTTCTCCTCTCTAGTGTTCATAATGGCTTCTGGGCTTTTGGTTTACCCTTTTGGTTTCAACTCTGCTACTGTGAAGAGATTCTGTGAGAACTCAGACATCTAYTATGCAGGAGACTGCCAGATTGGATGGGGGTACATGCTGGCAATTGTTGGGGTCATGTTGTCTGTCTTTTTACCATTCTTTGCAAAATATGCACCAAAAGAGCACATATCTCCAACTCCAATACCTACTATTTTATAGTATTTTATTACTGTTTRAGAACAGAACATTCCTGTCTACAGTAATGGGCAGAAATCATTAAAGCACTTCCAGYTGGCTGTATTGCTAAAGAGAGGAAAGGAGATGGGGAAGAGAAGGTCACATTGACAAAGACCAAAAGTGCATTGAAAGTCTTCCGTAAGCACGAGCGGCGAACACTCTGGAATTGAAATAGGATTAATAAGCAGCCTTTACACTGCTCTAAACATATAAATGGCATAATGCCTTAGACAAAAAAAAAAATCAGTTTATCCTCAAAACATCTGTCTACCTCCCAGTTTCTTTTGTGTCTCAAAATTGTGACTCTTAAAAGCTTCAATTCACTTTTGATATATTGTTAAATATCAAAACTTTTATGAACCCAGTAACTTTAAAATCAATAATGATATTTTGTTACAATTATTTTGATTAGTGAAAAAAAGCACCTACTGGTAGCCACAGCCTAAAATTAAGATTGATAGCCAAAAAGAATTGTACACAAGAAAAAGGTTTCTTTTTAATCTATATATATTAGCAGGGCCTGCATATTGTAAGTTGTGGGCMCAGTTTTTCCTACTGCTCTAATTGCCAAGATTTAGAGACAACTTCATGAAATCTTGGGCAAAATTGGAATTTCTTTTTTTCTGAGAGACCTAACTAGTTCCAAAGGCTTCATGATGATTTAATAGTTTAACAACAGACAAAAAATCCTAAGAATTTCTTTTCAGTATTTTTTAAATTATAATTTTAGGTGGACTTTGACAAAATGTTTTGAACTGTTACAACTGTAGATTTTGGATTTGGTTGTTGAGGGCCGAAAAGAAAAAATTCTGTTTACAAAAATGTCTGTGCCCAATGGCCCTTAACTGTAATGATAATACAAGCCAGAATGAACTAATTCCAGTATTCCCATTGCAATTAAGAGTCCATTTTGTAAAAAAAAAGAAAAAGTGAACTGAAATGCTATTGAACATGACTAGTAAAAATCTGATGCTGTGACAAAACTAGCAAATGGCCATATTTCATTAGTCTGTATGGGAATTTTGTGAGGTCTGATTTCCACAATAGCACTGAATTCATTACTATCAAGCATTGAAATAAGTGCACTTGATTGCCTTAAGCAAAAGAAACATTGGGTTCTAATCTCACTCCACTGTTGTGTTTTCTCATTTTAAATAAAAATTTAACTTTAATTGTATTCTCATCTTTTATTTTCTATTATTTATTTAAAAATAAAAATCGCATAGATATATTTAATTCAGAGCTGTACTTCTTAGTTTTGTATTTTGGCACAAACCAGCTGATCAAATTTATTATTCTTCACTTAGCTGAGTCCAACTGATTCCTGAACTTTTTATTTTTTTAATGGAAGGTATACATGAAGGGACAGACAGAGACATGTTGAGGATGTATAAGAAAATGCAAACAGAACAATCACTGTGTTATTTTAATATACATCAAAGACTTCTKCAGTCTTGTTTACATTCCTCACCCTTCTAAACTTCAATGGAATGTGGCATTGTTTTCCAAAATAATTGTCCTGTTGTTACATTTCCATGCACTCTAAAAGCAAATTCTGCACATAAACTTAGCAGGTCCCATCACCAAYCTTTGAAAATACAGATTCCAATGCAGAATGAAGTACACTGAGAAAGAGAGCACGTGTTCTGCACTTTGGCTCACAGAGGCTGAGAAATTGAATCTTCCAAATAAAGTAAGAGGAATTAAATTTCAGTCACTTCTGTATAGCTATGTGCTTTTCAGTAATTTCTTACACTTTTTTAATRAATGGCTGAGATTGAAAATTTTCATGTAAGAGTCAGAAAAGTGAGGAATAACAAACGACATGCAAAAAGTAAAAAATCACCACAAAGCAGAGAGACAGAGATGCAGGCTTTTCTTTCCTAACCAACCTGTGCCTTTACACTAGAACCATTATACAAGACAGGATCAATATGGTCAAGAAAAAAAATCACCCAACAACTGAAAAATGTTGAGTAGTGTGTATAAACTGTATTGAGTAGGGKTTTTTCTGTTTTGTGTAATGTTTACGACTGTTCACTTAATGTTTCACTAGAAAAAGTGATTTGTTAGTGTCAAGTAGAAACCTTTTTTTGCAAAGATCTAAACACTTCCTGAAAAGTAAAATTATTTTAGATTTTTATTAACAGTCATAACACACCAAGTAGATAAACAACCTATTAGTGTCATTACTTATTAATATAAGTTTCACATGTGCAGAACTGGAAGCATCAATCATTTAACTGGAATCAGTCTTAAATTACTTTTACAGCAGAGTCTTACAATTTACAACACTGCTGTACCAAATCCTTTACTTCTTAAAGCTCMACTTCTGTTGTGCAAACCATCAACCTCTGCACCCTGCAATATTCTGCACCTTTTGTACATCAAGCTAATGTTCCCACTTGAAACTTCCTTTAACATTTTGTAATATTTAAAGGGAATCAAACGTGTACATGACCTCTACAACTGGATTGACAAAACTCTCCTTGAAGTATCCATGCTCTGAAGCCCCTTCACACTGAAGGTAGAGCTGATAATGCCAGTGATCCTTCCAGCAGTTAGWAAAGCACATCCTTTAGACTGGAACATTAGGGGGCTGTTGCTGACAATACCTGTGCTCACACTGACAGATCACTTTTTTAAAGAAAGACTGTCTGCGCGTTTAACTGTGTAAAAGCGTTYTCCTGTTACAATTTGCTGGACCAGGTTCAAGTTTTATTCTAAATATATAATTTTTTAAGTGTAACTAAAAGCTGTATTTTCCATTAATGTGTTTCTGCGTTGACTAGCTGGCTCCTTTTTAGAATATTAACTGTTTTCTGTATTTGACTTGTTGGATACAATATTTCAATTATTTTAAATGTGAAATTTCCAATTGCCAACACTGTATAATAAAATAATAAAAAAAACCCCCAAACTGTTCGCTATTTTCTTGACAACTCTTTTGTTTTGCAATTCCCAAGAGATCCGCTACAAAGCTTCTGGAGTAGGGGAAAAGGAAAAAGAAACAGCAGGAATAACCTATGAAGTTAATGTTAGAAGGCAAATGTACATAAACATGTACATGGTCCATCCCTCATGAAAGATTTTTCTTTGGCAAAGGCAAGGAAGTTCTGTGTTCAAATAATTCTTTCTTTTCTACTTCATTTGTGTCTTGGAAATCTTCCTACAGCTTCAGGGTCTGTTGCTATTTTATACAGGTATTATACTGATTATTTGTTTTTTTAAGAAAACATGAACAGATAACACATAAATGGGAACCCAATGAATACTACACATTTGTTGGATAACACAGCACACTGATATTTTCAACTATTTAACCAGATTTTCACTGGTAGTTTTGGTAAACGCTTTAAYATATCCAGCCTTTATGGATAACAATTAGTTAAAATTAGGGTTTGGAYAACCATTCTGACTTTTACATTTCATTCATAGTTTTTACATATGTTGTCATCTCAACATCTGCAATTTTAACAAAGTCTTGGAAAGTGTTCTGTTCTTGAGCAGTTGCTGGTCTTACAGAGACGCACTTGAAAATGTTCCTTTTTGCATCATAATTTCCCATGCACCTGTGCACTCGACCTCTAATTAGTCGTGGAAGCTCACGGTCCTTCATCAAAGCATAATAAACACAAAACAATTACATCACCTAACATAAAAGCTTTCTACATGGCTGGTTTCTGAGGACTACATCAAACAGAAGGCATTGACATCAGCTTTGTTGCTATTGTYAACTACTTAAAAGCTAAACTCAAAGTCTCACCTGTTTTGTTGAAACAGAAGTCTGAGAATGCCTAAAGAGTGACTATTCCCTAATTTGGACAATTTGGTATAAACATCCACCTTGTCTTTTACACAGTAAATTTCTGTTCTATCAGAACATTATTGTATTCACAAAAAGGATTGGAGCTAGTGCTGTCTGTGTTATGTGTGGACACAAAATACTCACAATTTCATAAAACACGCAAGGCAAGGTCTCCTTTCCATCTCTCAGAAGAAAGTTCTTTGCCCCATATCTTCCAGGTGTGACTGCAGAATCCAGTGTGCCTGTATCATTAARCATGAATTAGTTATTCCTAAATTAACTATATTAAAATTATTGTAAAGCTGTACAGAAGATTCCTGTTAAACAGGAAAACTTATTCTAACACATTCTAATGTGTTAGAAGGAAAGAAACAGGATGGAAAAACTTATATGTTGGAGGATGACTGAATTATTAAATTTATACCTGTTTCAGTCACCTTTGAAAGCTGAATGGAAAAAAACCTAGATGGTGTTCATGCCAGTATTTTGGGAGTTTAAGTATTTCATTTACCATGCCCACAATTAATAAAATTCTTTCTTGTTGCCCTACCATTACTGCCAGATTATATTATTATAATCTGCTATGCTTACCTAAAACTTCAAATAGCAGTGCAGTTTTGTAAGTATATTGGCTCCAGTGCTTCACACTTTGAATGACTGCAGWCAGGATTCGCAAAGAATTCTTTTTTATTTTAGTTTTCACTTGAGATGATGAAATTTCCTTTCAGAGAAAGACAAAAGCTTAAGTTAGGCATACTCACTTGCAATTTTAAGGGCATATAGGCATTTGTACATCATGTTAAATAGGCAATATTTACACTACAATTAGATTATCTGTTCAGAACATAAAAATAACTCACTGCCAGTTTATATGAACATCCTGAGGATTGTAGGTAATTATAGCAAAAAATCCCAATTCAAAATTCTCAGAAACTTCAGGGTTTACCAAGACAGCTTGGGCTGATGAAAAACCTAATTTCCATCCATTTTCTTTCTTTACTACTTGCTTCACTGTGTMTTTCTTATTAACTCTCCCCATAAGTTTTACCTGACTTTTGTCTTCTGGGACACAGTCAAACTGGTACTCATTTGTTTTATTTTGCTGAATATTGTTGTTAAATTTATATGCTGGACTATGATCCTGCAGACTTCTTGACACAGTGTTGGGTTTTCCTGCCCACTGTCCTTTGGATGTGTATGTTTGGCTGGTTTCTRTTCTGATGGACTGAGATGRGTTAMGATTGYCAGGGKTTTTTTGTTGCTGGACAGTTTTCAAACTGCTTGAAAAGTTCTCAAACTTTCGAGTAGTTCCATTATCAGATCTTGAATTTGCAGTGTTACTTAAAGGAGTGTACTCATTTCTGTTCCTGCAATACARTATCAGACACAATTCACTATCACAAGATCTCTTCTGAATAATCAGATCTGTAATTAAAGTATATAAAAGCAATCCATGTATTGTTGTTTTAGCTTTATATACATCYAGACTCAAAGCACTTGGGTATACACCAAATTTATCCATATGCAGGGCAGTGATTACTCCTGTGCATAAATCCATCTGACTTCAAAAAAAACCTTGCTTAGTTATTGTCCTGCCCTGTGTAAGGGATCTTTCCTGACCCAAAACTCACATGTTTTTGTAATTCTAAAACAAAATAAGCAAGGTTTCCTCTGAGAGTGATATGAAAGGGTTTTCTCTGAATGCTGCAGGAATATGGGAAAATGTAAGATGCATTTTCACATAAGAACAAAAAGGAAGGATAATAGACATTAAAGACTTCACCAACCTGCAGGCAGCCAAGTTTCTTCCAGCATTTGGCAAATTAAACTTTGATGCATTTGGTGGTTTCATAAGGGAAGGAGCCATCGGATGTTCTGTTTGGCTTTCAAAGATAAGTTTAAAGTATCAGTGACACAGCAGCAGCTTTATTGTAAGACACACATGGATTGTTTGTGAAACAATTAGTATCCAGATAAAAATCAAAAAGCAACAAATAACCTGCTTTTTACATACCCACTGTTTGCTGCTTTCTGCAGTTCATCCACTTCTGAGTTTGCAGCTCCCCAGCCTAATTTTCAAGAGACAAAGAATTGAATRTGGATACAAACAGAAAAGACTAAAAGGTAATAGGTCTGTGCAGGGCTCCTTCTCTGCTTTATGTCCCACAAAAAGGYTCATACAGAAAGGAGAAAGAAAAAAGAAAAGAAGAGAATGTGATCCTTTGATATTTTTAATTATAAGACAACTTCTAACAAGTAAGCTGCTTCTCCAGACAATGGTTCAGTTACAACATTACACTTACTAGCAACAGAGACTTTATTATAAGAAATCTTTTAAACTTTATTACAAGTAAAACCTAATGAAAGCACTATAGGCAGAATTCTGCACTGTTCTTTCCAAGCCCAATTAGAAGAACAGAAGTTCCTTTCTGAACTACAAGAAAGACATCTTACAAATGTTTCTTCTTGTAACACAGGACTTGAATGTTGATTGAAATTAACYGAAAACAAAAGGTCAGTTTCAAGAGACTCTATTTAAATGCCAGTGCTACTTCATTCTCCATCACACAAAGAGTCAAATTCCCTCTAGGCACAAAGTATAAAAAGCTCAATTGTATCGAGGAGAAAGAAATTTCCTGGAGGACAATTTTTACATTATGAACTTTTCAGAAATAGATATAAAGTATGCATATAGTTCTTCATAAAAACAATGTCGGAATTCATAGAACACAGTCAGGAAGTTAAGATTTCTTTGGATTTAGAGGCAGTAAAAAAATTAAATATATCTTATTTACCGAATGATGTGGGAGAGAAGTCATAGCTACGAGTGCCAGAACCTGTACCTTGCTCATTTTTAAGCGGATTTGAAGTCAGGGGCTGTCTAGTTCTTTTTTTCTGATTGAACAGTGGTACAGGCAGACAACCTAAAATGAAAGTAATACTATATTAATAGCAAAAGGATACACAATCCACACTTAAAGCATGTAAATAAAGTTACTTATTGTACATTACACATAGGAATTACATTTCATAAATATGTAACAGAACATTTCCTGACAGAATTTATATTCTCAGCCCTCTGTCCTGCCCCTAAGTCCCATGAATGAAACCTTTCCCCTAATGACCAGTTCCCTGAATCCATCCAAAATCTTGCCCTGTGCTGGAATAAACAGTAATCCATGCAAGTGCACTCAGGAAATGGGGATTTAGGGCTAAACACTGAATATCCTGTATGAATGCTACATATATGTATATATGTATATATGTATTACATATATATAAAAGCATAATGAGGCGTGAACACTAAAGCACAGAAGAAGGGTTGATACCTGCTGTGCTGCGAGTTGATGTGTCAGCTAAACTCCTTTTCATTTCTTTGCTGAATCTTACCAGGAAGCAACGTATTGATTACTCCAAATTTGCTGTATGGAAATTAGATAAACAAAGCAAACTAATGCTGCCAACACACCCAAGTTTCACTTGATTTTATGGCAGTTGCTCGTAACATTGGCAGCCCCAGTGCCTGGCACAATTTCAAGCACAAGCCCTAAAACACACAAGTAGCTGTAGTGAATTTAGAGAAGATCCACAGGTGGACGCGTAAGGGGCAGCCGCTTTTTGTAGATTCCAGGCTCTGAGGGAGCGGGCTGAGGGTCAGGGCTATGTTGAGGGGCAGCGCTTACCGGGCTGAGGGAGTGGGATGAGG
>NW_026623394.1:435484-453312 GCF_030028575.1 Malurus melanocephalus
GGAGGCTCAGCCCTGAGGGACGGGCGAAGGGTCAGCCCTGAGGGACCTGGCGGAGGGTCAGCCCTGAGGGACGGCGGAGGGTCAGGCCTGAGGCGAAGCCCGCCAAAAATAACGGCCACTCGGCCGCGCGCTCGCGCCTCAGGCGATGCGGAAATGGCGGGAAGGCGCTGCCCCGTTCTCACCCTCTGAGGGGGCGCCGTGCGCGGCCGGGGCCGGCTGGGATTCGCAAGAACCCTTTAATCACCTCCTCTGTGAAATTTCATTAATTATCCCACCCCCGAGGAGCTGGTATACTGTCATCCTTACAGAACCTGGGACAGAAGCTGGATTCCCACGAGCGTGTGGACACAAACGTGGCTGTAAATGAAACTAACCTCATTCTTCACTACTTGTCTCTTCAGCCACTATTGCGGTTTTTATACCTGGTTGGTTTCAACCGTGTAGTTCTGACTGGTTCCTGTTTAAAATCTGAGTGCTTGGTACAATTAGATCCTGTCCTGTTTGGTAATCCTTTTCCTTCAGCCTTGGAATGCTCTGGTGAGCCATATATACTTCTTGTGTGTGTACATCTCTCTCTCTATATATATGTGTATCCCTTTCTCTATATATATCTATATTCTCAAGACTTTTAGTATCTAAGCTTTATTTCACTTACATTTTAATACTGCATACGTTTTCCAGCTCACAACACACATTCCAAGCTTTCAGAAGCTCCCCCAAATATCTGTAATGCAGCACAGTAAACCAATCTGAATTCTTACTAAACTAAATATCCCACATCCTTTTTAACAGTGTGAGTATTGGCACGGGAATAAGGGATGGTTCCCAGTGTTTAACCCTGAAGAGTGAAAACCTTCCCTGAGAATTTCCATTCATCCCCAAATTGGCAGGTCCCGGGAGAGCAGGAGTTAAAAGTGTTTGGATGAGAACTGCTCTAAGTCGATAAAAGAAGCTTCCATGGATTTAGTTCCTAAACTCATGTTTGGAAATTCACTGTCTCTGTCCTAAAAAACGCTCTCCTTAGGAGACAAACTTCTTGCATGTTAAGTGAGGCAAGTGCACAGGCGATCTCTGTGTTTCATTCAGCGTTCTGGAAGGAATTACAACCATTACAGTGCCAACAGCTATAAAAGATAAACTATRTATTCCAGCCCTGCATGTTTGCTCTTTACTCTTCAACTGCTGCYGTGTTTAAATTCAGCAAACCCAGATTCAGAGTGTGAGTTGTGTTTTGGGGAAGTTGTGTCACTCATAATTCTGGCACCACCRCTGAAGAGACAGGGTCAAAGGACAGCACAGACTGTCCTGTGCTGTGAAATGCAACTTTACTGCTTTGTTTAATAAATTACTCACTCTGATTAAATATCTGACAGCTCCTAAGTACAGAGTAATACAGTTGAGTGTTTAAGTAAACAGCCTCTTTGTATTAACTCACTGTAGGGTTCAGCAAATCTGGAAATATAAACCGAAACAGAGTGTGCAACTTTTGTAGAAATTATATTCCTGGCAGAACTTGACTACAGTCAGTCAGTCTGGGTTGTAAAGCCTCTCCCAGGCACTGGCCAAATACTCTCAGTCACTGGAGTATAATCYTAATAAAAAGGAATTGTTCAATAAACATTCTTTATTCTCTTGCAATCTAATATTTGTTATGTTTATATCATGTGTCGGATACCGATTTCAAATACTTCTGTCGTTTACAGCAATAAAACTTGCTTTTCTGTTAATAAGACCTTTTATTCCAAATGTTTTGATTCTCAGGATGGAAATTACAGTTGCTCTTTGGCTTAAGCTTCAGAAGCCTTTCTGAACGCTTTTGGAAATGGAAGAAAAGTTGCTGACTGAAGTTTTTTGGGGAGAGAACAGAACTATTGTCCCGTCGTGGTCTTGATCTGTTTCCTTTTTAATAAGACACTGCAGAAGTTTTAGGGCTGTCCCTGGCAAAGTTGTTTCAATGTGTTAGAGGTCTGCGTTAGCAGATCCMGAGATAGAGCTGGAGCCAGAACTCTGGGTAAGTCAGTGGTGGATAAATTGCACTGTAATTTCAGCTCATGTTCCTTCTAATCACTGTTCTTCGGGTTTCTAAAACAAAAAAGGTCGTACAAGCCACGACGTGCTTTGAGGAACTCAGCTGTTCTTGGCTTTTTTTGGATGAAAATACTTGATGTTTCAGCATTGTGTGCTGGACTAGAGCCAAGATGATTCTTATTTTGCTGGTTTTGCTCACTTTAAATCATTCTGCGCTTATATAATGTAATACTTATGTAACTTCAAACATACATGAGAATACCTGTTACACCTAGTTTGCAGTGCAAAAATGCCAGAGATGTTTAAGTGCAAAAAAAAAAAAAAAAAGTCTTTTATACTGTTCATTAGTAGAGTCTTTACCTACATCTCATGTATTATAAAGACTGACCAGAGTTAACTTTTGGACTGTGYAACCGTGCCATTAACAGCCTTGGAGATGTTGCTAAATACGGAAACTGAAGGGGAGGCTCCTTGGGGAGGGAGGTGGGTCAGGTTGGAAAATCCCGCCTCAAAACGAGAGTCCAGAACTGTTGGGAGAAATTCATTCACTTTCTTTTGCGTCTGACCTAACCAAAGAAAGTATCTCCTACTGGAAAGAATTTTTAATTTTTTTTTTTTCTCAGAGACAGAAGTTTTCCTTGAGCATTATTCTGTGTTTTACCCTCAGCAATTGCCGGAGCTGCTGCAGATCATGAGTTCCCCGTGTGCTCCGGTGAGACGGGTCGGGCTCTTCGGGGGCACCCACGGCAATGAATTATCGGGGGTGCTCCTGGTCAGGCACTGGCAGCAGGACGGGGCTGAGATCCGCAGAGCCGGAGTGGAAGTGAAACCCTTCCTCACCAACCCCAGAGCTGTGGAGAGGTGCACCAGGTACATTGACTGTGATCTCAACCGGGTTTTTGACCCCGAGAACCTTGGGTAAGAGCAGTTGTGCTTTCTGTCGTTTTACTTTTCTCCTTTTTAAAACTTAATCCTTCCCAGATTAAAATGCTCAACACAAGTTCCACYACTACTTTAACAGCGCAGTCACATAACTGAAATTACTGACCTTTAACCCAAAAAAAGAACAAATTGCATGAGTGTTAACAGATTCATTTCTGTTGCTGGAGTAGAATGAGTCTCAKACCAGCACATTATCTTAAGCAGCATTTTAAATTAGTATTAGAKGAGCTGCATTTGTATGAATTGAAGTATCACTGTTCTGAGTTAGAGAATCGTTATTTCTTATGTCTTGTGCAATTCAATTTTGGAGCTCTTCTGAATGCAATTAGATTAACAAGAAATAGCAGATAAAAGCAATTTAAACATGGACATCGGAGTATCTGAAAGAATGGCACAGAAATCAGGCAAGGGTGTTTAATTCCAGTTACGTACAGTAAAAGGTGAAAACCTGAAATTAGAAAAACTTGAAGTTAGAAATAGTCTATTCTAAGACAAAAGGATAGCCAAAAACCTCTATATTTAACTGACTCATTATTTTAAAAGAAATACTATCAGTAATTACTGTAAAATAGTAACTGATTTTATATTTTTAGTAGGATTTGATGTTTCTGTGCTTTTGAGATGTCTRTTCCAGAGGTGTACTTTGCTATATAAACATTGTTGGTTGAATTACTAACTAGGTAATTCTGTTTCAGAAAAGTTTTAATAGTAAAGGGGAATCTCACAGAAAGAAATACAAATACTTATTGTATGTATTTTGCAGGCACAGTTATTCTTACCCTGAAGATCTTTCCATCTKGCTTTCATCTTAGATTTTTCTTGTTATTATAGCTAAGATAAACAGGTGTTAACACATAAGCATTGATGCCATTCTTTTAATTGCTTACTTTGGAAAAACATACAAAAAAAAAAGAGTGGAATTGTTTGTTTTCAGCTGCTTTGAACACAGAACACTTGAAAAAACAGTGAATTAAGACACCTGCAGGTTGTCTTCATTTTTGAACTAATACTCATCAGAAAATGATATGAAGTTGCCTGATTTAATTACAGCACTAGTGCATGTTTGGAGTACCTTCCCCTAGTCCCTTAAGTATAGAACCTTCAAGATTACAAATAATTTTACAGATGAAGAGAAAGGAARTCCTGATACTACTGAAAGTAATGGTGGAAGTCCCATTGGTTTCAATAAAAAAAGAATTAACAGTCATATGTGAGGAAACACTGAAYTTCAAAGGGAGAACTAGAGAATACAAAGGTGGATTATGTGATGTACAGAGTCACCTGAAATCACAAGTGTTAAAACTTTGGRGGAACAGATTTGAAGTAACAAAATGTTCACTGAGCTTTGAGAATCAGAAGGCTCAAAGGAATAAACTGTAGAAGTCTGATCAGATTATRAGAAGACAAGATGACAAAAAATCTTGAGGGTGATGTCCAAGTCAAAACATCATGGACTGATGTCTGAATATGGTCTCCAGTAGGAGATGCATCCAGTCTTGGAAGTGCTCTATGTTGCTGATAAATTTTTAGTTTTATACATAGGGGGAAATTTTGGAGTGTAAGGAGAAATAAATAATTTCCTGCCAAATTTTGATTGAATAATTCTARTACCCTTCTGCACAAGACAAATAATAATAAGACAATTATAAGACAATCACACTTGCTTTCTTCAACAAATTCAGCTGATTTTAAGTTTGGTAATTAAACAGGTGATTTCAACTCCAGTCAATCTGGAATTAAAATAAAAAGAAAAGGATAATACATATTTTGTTGACTGTAAAGCCATGGAATGAGCTTACTAATTTCTTTGTGCTGATATTAACAGCAGGCCAGTGGTGGAAGATATTCCATATGAAGTGAGAAGGGCTCAGGAAATCAATCATATATTTGGTCCCAAAGGTAGTGATGATGCCTATGACCTTATTTTTGACCTTCACAACACCACTTCTAACATGGGTGGTACCATTATTCTTGAAAACTCCAGGGATGACTTTACAATTCAAATGGTTCATTATATCAAGGTAAAACTAATTTAAATGAACTATTAAAATAGATCATTAGTTGCAATGTTGTATTACTATATATTATTTTGTAATTTCTTTAAATATACTACTTTTTCTTCTGAAAGACTGTTTAAAATATTTCATTACTCATAGGATGAATTTTTTTAATCAGAGGCAATTATTAATTTGATTATATCAGGTAATTCAGATTTTATACTCATCATATCTTTATGTATTAAGATGAGCATTATTAAGACTGATGGGCAAAGAGGAATACTTAGAATAACATCTATGAAAATTAATACAGTTTAATCTGCTTTCACACTGATATGTCAGGAACTTGGATAAATTTGGGTCACACATGTTAAATAGTTAAACATTAATTTCATTAAATAAAGACATGTAAAAAATAATGGAAGTAGGTAATGAAAAATGTTCCCTTATCAGTGATGTGCCTTTAGAAGATGTTTGATTTTGCTGTTCCTGAAGCTGATAAATTTTGGTAGAGTGAGGTTTGCAGAAGTGCTGGTTTAGGCAAAATTTGGTTGAATTCTGGTGACCTAGACAATGACTAATGGAATCCAGGTTAGAACAATGGTGTAGAATTTTAATTAATTTTTTTTCCTTAGAAACAAGGTCTTTTTTTATTTTCTTTTTAATTGTTATTACATGTATTCTTTTTTAATGCTTATAAAAATATTTGAAGATCTAGAAAGCTTATGATTAATGGGCTGTCATCAAGAAACCTAAAAATTAGCAAAAATGCTAATGAAGATTATTTAAATAAGGCTTAATTCACAATCTGTGTCCCTGTAAGAGAATTGGAGTCTAACCCCAAATAAAATAGTTGAAATCTGCTTTATGRTATTTCAATTCTCAGTTTTGGAACCGTGCTGAGGAGATTTTTCTCTGCTGGCAGTTCAAGACAGAACTGTGCTCAGTTCTGGTTCAGTGGAGCTGCCTGGCATCAGTTAATGGAACAGACACCAACAAACACAGCTTTGTGCATTTTCTAAAGATGTCCTACTTCCTTGAGGGCCCTGAAATAAAGGCAACATATTGAAGACATTGTGTAAATCACTTCTGCATCARTAATCTTTTGTGGCACAACATTTTAAACCATTTGCATAACAAAGRCGTTTTTAAACCATCTCCACAGAACGCTTTGGCTCCAGAACCTTGTCCTGTTCTGCTGATTGAACATCCCAGCCTGAAATATGCAACAACTCGATCTGTGGCAAAACATCCTGTTGGTAAATATGAAACCTAAAGACTCTTTAAGCCCACCATAAAGGATTTTGAAATATGGCTGTTCAGTTCACTGCCTTGTGTAGGGTGCTCTGATCACCAGGAGCTGTTTGTGTGACAATATATTTACCAAATTGAATGTATGTGATTATCCATTCTTCTAAAGAGTTCTGATTTACAGAATCAGAGTTCTGGCTTACAAAACACAGRAACAAGATGGAAATTCTTAAACTCAACACACTATTTGCAGAAAATATTTGTAACATGTGAGAAGGACTTGCTTGCCTTAAAAAAATACATAATTCTGTGCCTTACAATCCCTCTTAAACATTATATACCGACCTATCAGACATTTATTTCTGCTGTGCAGTGTAATCTTGTGATGTATGATGGTGACATTAATTAAGTGGCATTAATAATCTCCCTCATCTGCCAACAGGTGTCGAGGTGGGGCCCCAGCCACAAGGTGTTGCTAGAGCTGATGTTTTGGACAAAATGAGGAAGATTGTCAAACATGGCCTTGATTTCATACAACTTTTTAATGAAGGTAATGAGAGATTACAGCCTCCTGGGTCATGGCAGTGGACTATTGCAGGAGAATATTTAAAAAAAAATAGGTTGGGCTAGAATATTTCACAGTTAAACAGGTAAAAGGTGGAGGGAGAATTGTTCTCTAAAACTAGTCAGACCTGTGCACGATCCAAAATATATTCTGACAAAATAGGTGTTTAAAATTCTTTCAGAGTGTATTTTGTCAGTGGGTTTGTTGGTTTTTGTTTTTTTTTTGTTTGTTTGTTTGTTTTTTTAATAGAAGGAAAATAATACAGTTCTGTATGTCAGAATTTCCATTATTGTGCTGAAATAGTAAACATTAAATACCACTGATACACTSCTGTGCTGTGCAAACAGACCTTTCATTGATTTCTTCATCTACAAGATGATAGGGATTTTTTTAAGTGAAAAAGTCACAATTTCAGTAGCAAATTTAGTCCTGGACTTCCTATRCCCAAATAAATGACTGGACCATCTTTCTGCAGCCTGGTTTTGAGGGGACAACCTGATGATTTGAGCTATTCTATAGAGAATAAATAATGCAATGTTCTTTTTAACAGGCAGTTTTTCATCTTGACATTAAATTACATTTATTTTTTCTAGGAAAGGAATTTCCACCATGTACCATCGAGGTTTTTAAAATAATGGAGAAAGTAGATTATCCCAGGAATAAGAATGGTGAAATTATTGCTATAATTCATCCTAAACTACAGGTAAATTCTAGAATTGTTACCATTTGTGGCRTTCCCTGCTTATTCCTATGTTGCTTCTGCTACATTGTATATTTTAGTAATAAATATTTAAAATGCTAATATTGCCAATGGGTTTTATTGAATGCTTTAGACGTCCCCTAGGGTCAAGTTCTCTCACTAAGGTCATACAGACATTATTTCAGGAACTGTCTTGGGAATCRCTGAATCTAAAATCACTAAAAGACAATAAGATAGCTTATATTTTTTAATATAAATCTAATTTTAAATTCTAAAATGGGTGTAGTTCACTTTACCACTGAATTCTCTACAAGCCTGAAAACGAAGGCCAGACACCCAATATTATGTATTAAGATCAAAAGGAATTATTTTGAAAGCTTTTGCCATAAACTGCTGAAATTAGCATAGTTAGCATTAACTCAGGAATCACATARAATACACAAAAACTTGAAAGTAAATATATTCTATTTATTTTCTTTCCTTAAGGATCAAGACTGGCAGCCCCTGAAGAATGGTGATCCTCTATTTTTGACTCTTGATGGAGAAGTAATTCCATATCAGGGTAACTGTACAGTCTACCCAACATTCATTAATGAAGCTGCATATTATGAAAAGAAACAAGCTTTTGTAAAAACAGAGAAAATTAAACTCACTGCAAAACACCTCAGGTCRTCAGTCTCAGACCAGAGCTCTTCTTAGGAGCTTATTACAGATTTTTCATGCAAAAAAATGGGTTTCTTTGTGAAGTCCAGGGTCATTCAGTAGTAATTCATGGGATAAATAAATGCAGAATCTAATTTTAAATTGTAATTTAATTAACCTTGCTGAGCACTTTGAGACCTATTGTCATAATGCTGATTATGACTCCTGTTTATTGTTCTAATAGACTCCTATAGATGYAAAGAATTTATAAATATTTTTGTGAAGTTTTTATGAAGCAGCTCATCCTCAGTACTACATTATATATAAAAATTACGCTTTTTCTACTTCATAACCCCAAACCTCAGTAACCAACACTTTTTACGGGGGTTGATTCTTGAAATTAATTCCTCAGGTAAACACAGAAAACGTGAGACAAAGAAAGAACTGGGCAGATAGAAACAGAGCAAGGGTATGTATAGAAAATTATATTATCTGCATATGTGACTGAAAGTGGAACCCTTGGGGGTTGTTTTGCTTTTCTTTTTATTCTTACAAAAATAAACCAAGCTAAAAGCAAGATCTCAGAGAAATATACTCTAAAAGGCTTTACATTCCACTTTAGTGTATTTCACAATTAATTCAAGCTRTTTCTGATTTAAGGCAAGATTTAGGCAATTACTCTGGTTTTGGTGCAGAACAGTGCACAAACCATACCTGAGTATTTCAGAATGGAAATTAGGAAGAATTCTATATGGGGAGACTTCTCAGAATCCAGAGACTTGTTGTGYATTTGTAGAGACAAAGTCTGTCATAATATCTTAAAAGGAGAAGAAAATGAGGGTTTAATTAATTTTCTAAAATTGTTTTTAACATATTTGACAATTTGGTGATAAATTTTGACAATTTGGTGATCAAAAACTTTGCATAAGGATACATTAATTATTTAACTGAAAAATTAATTGTCCAAATAACTCCCATGTTACACCTTTGAAGAGTGATGTCATCCTTGTTCTCTACTAAAATTATTTTTTCCTTTCCTTTGTGTAACTTCTATGGCAATAAATTTTTTTTAAAAAACACAAGACAGAATGTTTATTGAATTACAAGTTTTATTTCCTTAATTTAAATAAACATAGTATAAAAAAAGCACCGAATTACCTGCTCCAACCATTATTCAGAGCATCCTTGGTAAGAGCCTGGACACAAGAGATATGTGATGGGGCCACACAAGGATGGTATTCCCTCAGTAAGAGCTTTTAGGAAAAAAAATCGGGAACAAGCTGGGCTTATCCACACAGTTTTGTATCTGGACAGTGGCACAGCATATTTTTTAGGGTTTTTTGTGCCTTCCCTGTTTCACATCCCAGTGTGGCCTCGGCACAGTGCAGAGGTCTTGCTGTGTTTCCAGTGACCACAGCACCGTGGCTCAGTCTGGCTCCTGAGTGTGTGTGAAGAGGTATTTTCCCATTTCGTACAAAAACTGGCACTGAAATAATCCAGACAGACATGTGCAGTCCTAAGGCAAAGTCCTTCCTTGGCAGTTGTGGTGCAAAATTAACCAGCAAARGTCAAAGATTCCAAGACCGCAGGAATTTTTCTTCTCATCCTCACATTTACTGAGAAAGCCCAACAACGYTCAGGTGTTACAGGCTGTGGGTACACAAATGTCCTTCCCCTCGAATTCCCTGTAAGAACACAGCTGAAATGTCTTTTGGATCCCATCCATCCAGGCCGTGGAAACTCAGGAATGGTTGGAAGCTCAAGATTCAGCGACTGTAGGAGGCTGGTTGGGCAGCAGGACCCACSTTCAACCATCCCTGTAAATATCTTTGCTTTATCCTTCCCACTGGAGTGTTCCCTCACGYTCTCTTCTGTCTTAAGAAAGTCTTTTGGACCATTTTGCCCACAGCTGCAAAATCCAATGCAATTCTTATTATCATTCAAACGCAGAAYTGAATTCCCCTGAGTCTTACCTAAAATTAGCACCTTTAAAACAGGCACCACGTGAACTGATCTGATGAAAAGCCATGACACTGGAGACACATGAYGTGTTAATTGAAATTTAAAAGCACACAGAACAAATGTTTATATATACACATCAAATAGAAAACTAAAAATATCATTCATAGTACCAGGTCATCACAGGTTGTGAAATAAGAGCTACAGAAATGCATAACAGAGTCCTCTGAATAAAAAATAAAGTCTGGRATTGCATTGCATTGAACTTAGTTYGTTTATCTTGGGAAGAAATACTGACATCTTGTTTTCCTGAAGTGGCTGGATGCAAAAATTAATTCAGAAGAACTTCCAGTGTGGTAACCTTTTATGTGGCAAGATGCAACAGCATGGAAAAGCCAAGGAAGAAAAGTAAAAGGATGTTGTGACTGGAGAAAACTCAGAAATATCCTCCATCAGGAATTATATTTCTGCCCTGTTGTTTTCTGGGGAGGCATGGACACACAGTAATAAATAAACAAACTCCACATTACACCCTGGGGGATGCACAGAGGAAAAGGGATCAGGCAAAACTACTGGGACCTGAAGAAGCTTTTTCCAATTTGTGGGACCAAGCCTCCAATAACACTGACAGTCAATGCAAAAGCTGCAAATGCACCCAGAACATTGTTATTTCAAAATACCATACTTCATTTAGTCGTCTTCAGAACTGAAATGCTTTGCTTTTCTCCATGACAAGAACTTAGGATTTTTTTTTAGTGTACAAAATGAGTTTCTCATGAGTTAGAGATTCCAAAAACCAGCAGATTGGGCTCACGATGACCTTAATTTTCCACAAAAGGAAGAAATATCTCACATTTGACCTTTCTTTATCCACTTAAACATCTCGAGCCAAGTTTGAGGAGCATCAGGCAAACTTGGACAGCAACAGTTTRAGAGGCTCAGAACTGAACCAGTGGAATAATCCCATTTATTGCAGCTCAGYTGCTCTGATTAAATGGGTTGAAGCCATCAGCCCATGTCACTGAAAGTTTGTGTTCCAGCTGGTTACAGCTGTCCAAAACAACCACAAAGCTTTCAGCATCCACTGCTGATGCTTTTCACCTTCAGAACAGCCACGTGGCAAGCACAGCACAACTAAACAGAAGTTTCAGGCAAATCATCCATTTCTTCAAACGTATTCAGGGTGTTTTTGCTATTAGTTCTTGAAT
The DNA here is from genome assembly GCF_030028575.1 of Malurus melanocephalus. Taxonomy (NCBI): domain Eukaryota; kingdom Metazoa; phylum Chordata; class Aves; order Passeriformes; family Maluridae; genus Malurus; species Malurus melanocephalus. Next base: position 446,777 of record NW_026623394.1, read on the forward strand.
TATCTTGAATTTTGCTTGGATCTGCAAAAAAATGCATTGTAAACAAAACAGGATATGGTAGAAACTGTTTAGCAAGATCAGAGTTTTTCACCTTTTTTTTTTTGGTTAAAACATGTATTTATTTAAACAGCAAGCTGTCAGTTTACTACCATATCTTCTACAGAAATTTTTCACCCCAGAGGGAGCTCATTTCTCCAGGACACTTCTGCCCTGGCAGTAGATGGATGTCTTGGGTTTCGTGGCCAACATTTATATTTATCCAATCTATACATTACAAAACTTATTTGTAGCCAGCCCTCTCTCCAAGCCTTTAAAAGTAATTTTACACCACTGCCATATTAACTATTAGTTTCTCTAGGAATAATGTGTGTTTTAATGTAATAGTTTATCTTTTAAAGTTATAAAACTATATCAAAGCACTGCTAAGAAGAGAATATTCTACAAATATGGTGTCATAAATTTCCACAGTACCTGTTGGCCCTGGATCTTCATTAATAAATGAAACATGKGTTTTCCACTCGGTCCATTTCACTTCATTAATCCTGTTTGCATTGTATATAAATTGTGTTATCATTATGCATTATTCCCCGACCACATCATTGCATTTTCCTTTTTTTCCCTTTATTCCTTCCTGGGTTTGTCACACTTTACCACCTGCTTTGCTGGRACTGAAATGCTGAATGTCTTTTGCAGTGTTATGCACTATATGAAGGTGAGAATAATTCTAAGACCACTTCATAATTTCACACATTGTTAGTACAGTCTTGAAATATTTAAGTACTTTTCATTGAACAGCACTGTTCTTTAATATGGTAATCATCAATTACCAATTAGTTTAACTATGATTGCTTTTAAGTTGACATTCAAAGGAGATTATGATAAAGTGACATTTACTGCAAGCAGATTTGCTGCCTTTGCAGTAAAAACATATGAGGATGAAAATCTGCTTTCTTACCAAAAAACTGTCTACATAAAAATGWATATAATTTTCCCTTTTKRTACAWTTGGTCACAACTSAWTTTTTTTTAATAYACCTAGCATAATTTGTAGAGATAAYAGAAATATTTTAAAGAGGGTTTTGAGGAGAAATAACCTTGAAGCAGCATACAGAGACCAGAATTGATAGCCCATGATTCTAGTTTTGCGTTACCTTAAACACACCCTTGTGTCATTTTCAGCCACTTTACACCGTTCTCCCAGCTGGAATTTTTTCCTCAGACACTTTGGCAAGAATTTTTCAAATTCCAAGATAGTTCTGGCTCTCTATTAACAGTAAAAAGTAAGATAAGCATGGTTAGTCCTGGTCTGATTTCACAGCATGCACATGAATTATAACATTTCAAGCCTCTACCCAGAGCCAACACCAACAACAGCAAATAACACAGCATAGACTATTTGTGCAAATGTGGGATTCACAGATTCCTGGAAAAATAGCAGAACACACCATCCTGGTGACAAATCCAGGGGAATTAAAGTCAAAAAGGTGTGTGACAGTGCATGGGTTAGAAATCCAAGCCAAGATATCACCTTTAGAATAATTGTTAATTCCAAAGTTACTACAGTTCTCTAATACTGGAATTATTAATGTCTGCTGTTTGCACACAAACACAAATGGGGATTATTGTTAACACCCAACCTGTTCTTTCAGCAGGAGGATTTTATCCCAAGCCCCTGTTCTCCATCAGGCAAACTCCCAAACAAACCTGGAGTTTCCAGATGTGCTCGCTCTCCTTAGAAATATCTTCCACCGTTTCTCCCATTAAYGCAATCAGCATGTTCAGGAGAAGAACAAAAGTCAGCACAACGAAAGTGATGAGGAGCAGGAGAAACAGCACAGGGTACTTGGAGTTCTGCTGGATCTCCAGGTCACCCAGTCCTAGGGTGAGCTTAAAAAGATCCATCAGCACAGGTCCCAGGCTGCTGTTGGAATGGCATTCTCCACCCTCCTGGCACGTCTCAATCAGAGCAGCGAGAGCTGAGAAGAAAGCACAAGGAAATTCCAGTCACAATCATAATTTAGGAACACAGGGCATCTCATCCTAAAGAATTCAAAGTGCCTAAAAGAGACAGAGCTGCCCCAGCCACACACAGCAGCCAGAGTTCCAGGAAGCAGAAAGAACCCACATCCAAATGAAATTCCAGGCGATTGAGATCAAGCCAAATGATTCATCTGTTCACATCTAAACTCAGCATCCAGAAGAAACCCCAAACATGAGCTTTCATCATGAAAATAGGGCTCTTATTCGTAATAATGCTGAAATTTTTACTCACACAGAGCATCAGTGCTTTTCTCCAGTAATATTTACCTACGCCAAATCCCAGCARAAAGACGATATAGACAACTAAAAACTTGATCACATCTTGCAGGATGACCTAAAAATGKAATGGAATAATTGACAGAAATTAAAATTCAGAGCCAGTTTAATGCTTATGAATTCTGCAGGGATATAGGTGAGGCACACMGTAAAGCATGAGCTTGCTTTCAGGGAGAAAACTGGTTGAAATTCCCAAAAGTCTGATTTTTAATCTCATGCCTGGTGTGTTCTCTGAGAGTGACTRATTCTGTACAACACACACATTACAAATTAGGATGCAATTAAATTGCAGAACTGCATTAGCTGAAAAAAACCCACAAGCTACTCACATATTTAATGCAATAAAATGTCAATATTTAGAGATAAACAGTTCCTGCTGTTGGAGCTATGCAGTGTGTTCTGCTGAAATAATACATAAAAACTCCAAATAAGATRTTTCAAAATGAACTAAAAACCACAAATAATTACTGAATATTCTTGATTAGGATTGTAAAACACTTGAGCATCATAACAAGGCAGGTAAAACAAAAGAAAAACTTGCCTTTTGAATCATCACACTGTAAATGCCCATGGACTGGAAACCTCTGGTGAAATAGAGCATATTGGCCCAGCCAAGGGCCATTGCCAAAACAAGACACACCAGGTGTTCTTTGTAGGAAAACAAGTACAAAAAGACAGAGAAGATCACAAGCAAAGCTTGTATAAAACTGTTAAAAAACAAACATATATGTAAAAGAGAAATTACTAGCACAAAACCAACAACAGAATGGAAAAATATGAAAACAAGATTGCTTTGCTCTTTAGGCTTAATTTGTAATTTCATGCTGCTTTTTATTCTCCCCATGAAATTACCTTTATAGTTTAATGATAAAACAGGTCAGTGCAAGTGGTATGAATATATTAACATATGAGGATTATATTTATTAAAGCTTAATTTAGGTAAACTGTTCTCCCCAAAACAGCAGCTTTTCCTAACAGAGACATCAAGAATCCTTAATATCATCTCAGAAACCATTTAATTGCAGCTTTAGCTTAACAAATTGATAGAATAATTGCAGATTTTCCATGAACAGGTAGGAAAAATCCACTCCATGCACATCAACCCTGATACTATTACTGACAGTGCAACCAATAGTTTGTGTTACAGAAAAGCTGCAGGTGAGATTACATCCATCACTCCAAAACTGATCATTTAAAGAAAAAAAAGTAAATACTTGCTACAGGAGCACATTCTCTGAGATCATGAGATGGAGCAGGATTTTATATAGAGTATAAAATATATATATTTGCGTGTCAGACTTACAATGCAAAGTGGAACCAGGCATCAGAGAGAATGGACTGCAGGTCTGAGGGCCTGAGCAGGAAAATGGCCACACTCTGTGCAGGCAGATACAGAAAATACAGAAAATACAGAAAATACAGAAAATACAGAAAATACAGAAAATACAGAAAATACAGAAAATACAGGCGTGGTTGGAAGAGAAAACAGGCCTCAAAATCTGTTTTTCAAAATAATTTAAGTGCTGTTCTAAAACAATCCATCTACTGATGTGGTAACTTCCAGAATTAATTTTTTTATAGGGCTGTAAATTCAAAGGTTAAAATTCTATCATCTCTGGCATAATTTAAGTTACTGTTTTAAATTATTTACTGTACATACCAAAATTATATAATGGAGAGCTTTTTTCATTACAAGTTGCAATTCAGTTGTCCTTAAAGCCAATAATTGACAATATTGATATTACACAAATATCAGATCTCTGCACTGAGAATCTGAAAATAAAATACCCTCATATTTGTATCATAGCTGSATTCAAATATATAACCAGGGCTCTTCTGAATAAATGATGAATTGTGCCAAAGACTTACAAATTACACATATCAAAGATATTCCAAATGTATTGCCAATATCATCATCAGCATATTTATAAATTTAGAGAAGTTCTTCACAAATTTAGCTGTATTTTTATTACTAAAAAAAMCGATCTTACCTCTTTTATGGCTAAAAATATTGCTCCTAACATAACCATCACCTGTCCTGACAACTGCAGCCACCCCACCCCACGGGTCAGGGCGAGTGGGTAAGGAGGAGCCTGCAAGAAGARTCCAGAATGAAAATTTCAGTTCCACCCCTGATGGGTAAAAGGCAAAGCAACAAGAAACCCTCACATCTGTAACTCTCTGGATTCCAAATTTCTTCCCTTCCTGTGAGAATTTTCTTTATGAATTTATACAATCAGACCCCTGACAGAAGCATTGGAAATATCAGAAATTTCTTTCTTGAAAGAGAAACAAAACACCCACTCCACACCTTTAGAAATTTAACCATCTTTGTATTCTGTATTTGCTGAAATAATACATAAAAAAATACTGAGATAACCCAACATCAGGCTTTTTTTTTAGCATTTTAAATACAATTCATTGCCTCTTAAATCCATAAAATTTGGTGAGATTTAACTGCTTTACTCACTTCATTTTCATTAGGCCTGTGGTAGGAAACCAATGTTAATGTTACATTGTAGAGGAAATAAAAACAGCACGACATGAAAAACATGTGCCGTGCAAACTTCTTCCATTTCATCCTCAGGAGTGAATTCAGAGGCTCCAAGGTCAGCATTTCGTGACGATTCTGAGGAGATAAAAAAGGAAATTTAAAAAAAAAATTAAATATTTCAACTCGCTGCCTGTGAGGAAACTGAATTTTAGGCATGAATTTTGTGTATTTCGTGCCATTCTATCCCCCTCCTGCTGCCATTCTCAACCTGGTGAATCCTGACTGAGCTAAAACTGCCCTGGAATCTTCTTCTCCTGCTTCCCATTGAAATTTTACGGCAGGATTTGAATTCAGAAAATGTAAAATTCTGCCTTTGAAAAGCAAACACTGCGAAACATCTACCTGGAACACATTTATGCAAGGCAAATTAATGCTTCAAATGTAGGAAAAGACATTCCCAAAGTACCTAACCTGTGTTTCAGGAACTGGATGCATGTTTGCTTATAGCTGGCATTATCTAGAGGTATAAAATTTATCTTGCTCCTGATACAAAAAACATGAGAACCAAAAATTGCTGTTTACTTTAACAAGTAATTCACTGAGTTGTGTAGGCTGACACATCTGACATGGATGTACTGCTAGAAAAAATAAATCTATTTTTTAAAAAGAGGTGACTCACACCAATATTTGTATTATAGACAATGATTTCCAGCAGTAACTCTAACCCTAACCCTAAGTCCTAACCCCCTAACTCTAACCCTAACCCCCTACCTGGAACATATTTATGTTGCTGTGCAAGGAAAATTAATGCTTCAAATGTAGGAAAAGACACTCCCAAAATATCTAATTTGTGTTTCAGGAGCTGAATGCATATTTGCTTACAGCTGACATTATCCAGATTGTAATTACAAAATTTATTTTGCTTCTGATACAAAAAACATGAGAACCAAAAATTACTGTTTACTTTTACAAGTAGTGCAGTGAGTTGTATGGGCTGACACATCTGAAACAGGTGTACAGCTAGAAGAAATAAATCTATTTTTTAAAAACAAGTGACTTACACCAATATTTGTATTATAGACAATGATTTCCAGCACTAACCCTAACCCTAACCCCCTACCTGGAACATCTTTATATTGCCATGCAAGGCAAATTAATGCCTAATTTTATTCAGGAAAAGACACCCCCAAAATACCCAACCTGTGTTTCAGGAGCTGAATGCATATTTGCTTACAGCTGACATTATCCAGATTGTAATTACAAAATTAATCTTGCTCCTGATACAAAAAACATGAGAACCAAAAATTGCTGTTTACTTTTACAAGTAGTGCAGTGAGTTGTGTAGGCTGACACATCTGACATGGGTGTACTGCTAGAAAATATAAATCTATTTTTTTAAAAACAGGTGACTTACACCAATATTTGTATTATAGACAATGATTTCCAGCAGTAACCCTAACCCTAATCCTAATCCTAACCCTAACCCCCTACCTGGAACATTTTTATATTGCCATGCAAGGCAAATTAATGCCTAATTTTATTTAGGAAAAAACACTCCCAAAATACCCAACCTGTGTTTCAGGAGCTGAATGCATATTTGCTTACAGCTGGCATTATCCAGATTGTAATTATAAAATTTATCTTGCTCCTGATACAAAAAACATGAGAACCAAAAATTACTGTTTACTTTTACAAGTAGTGCAGTGAGTTGTATGGGCTGACACATC